>NW_011920532.1:0-6833 GCF_000151845.1 Pteropus vampyrus
TGATAACTAAGAGGTGGGTAAGCAAGCAGGGGTACAGAAGCAGAATGCGTCATTGTTAAAATATTTTGTACCTATAGGCAGTGATCCGGCCAGTAAATCCCTTTAGTTAATAAATTTTTAGCAGATAACTAACTAGAAGTGAGACATGGCCGTTAGCACATACCATGTCTTATCCTTAACCTATTGTTTCTAAAGGTGAGGTCACTACATTCCCCACTGGTTTTCTTTACAGTGACTCAATCTTCGAGTCAGAAGTTGGAACTCTCGGCCAACTCGTCGGGGCTGATGCTCCTAAAATTAAAATCTTTGCCCCGGTCATGTGAGACTGTACTAAACTTCTAAGCCACTTTAGTAAGCAGGGTCCAAAAATTAATATTATCAGCATAATTAATGGCCCTGCTATGGCTGACAATAGCGTGGTTAGCCAGGAATTTTCATTAAACCAAGACTCATACCAGTTACTGCCCTGCCTTATTTTTTATTTCTATCCTTCACCCTCTGTCTAATTAATGCTAAACTATCCCTAATAATACCAGAATGATTAACATAAAAACAGCAAGTTTCTCCTAATGCTACACACAAACCTCCTTGCTTAAGAAATAAGAGATCTAAACCTCTCCTATTCTGCAGTACTACTTCAGCTAAGGAATTAAGAGATGTTATTAGTATTCCTAATAGTTGTTAACTGGGTAGGAGTTAAGTCCTTTAACCCTTCATTATTAGACCCGACAGGACCTATGGCTATCGACGGTATCCGGACAGGCTTTTTTTGTATAGTCATTAACATTCCGGGATCATCTCCAGAAACACACAACCTTAATCCCCAAGTTTTCCCAGTCACCCAAGATGGATCTTCCCAATTTTTGACAGTAAAAACGACAGGATTGCATTTCCCTGCTGTGGCACAGGAAGACTGACTAGGTCGTGTAAGAGTCAGAAAGGGGTCTGTGTTCTTCCAAGGGGCTATGGTCTCACAACCCCAATGACCACAATAATATTGGTTAGGCTTATTGCAAGTGCTTTGATCTTCTTTAAGACACATATATAACTGCACTTGTTGGATACCCTTTTCATAATTTTTAACTCCACAGCCCCACCACGGTCCTGATCCTGCTAGCATCTGTTCTTTTGTTTGCTTATTTAATTCCTCCCCAAGTATATTACACAAATCTACATGAAATGTAGGCTGGTACATAGTCTGCTTTACTAATATGGAGATACCTGTTTCTGATTTAATCAATTCCCATTGAGCCTGTTGAGGTTGATGAGGGTTCCCGTGTACATTGGTAATAACAACTAACCCTAACACAATTATTCCCGTGAGAGTCTTATCTTGAGTGGATCCTCTGTGGGTGTTGCTTTCCATTTCTCCTTTTCTAGGGGAGGTTGAGCTGCCTTAAGGCGAGTATGGTGAATCCCATGTCTTTTTCCTGCAACTTTGACAGCTGTTGGTGTGGTCAGGATTACTGGAAACGGACCATCCCACCGGGGCTCTAGGCTAGCAGGCTGAATCTTCTTTATCTACACCCAATCACCTGGATGATGTGGGTGAGGCTGTGATGTCCCCGGAGTCGGTCTAGTAGCTTTAATCAAGCCCTTGACTTGATTTTGGGTTTGTTGCAAGGCCTGTAGAGACTTAAGGAGACTTGTGTTATTACTTATTGTAACCTTTTCAATTCCAATTTTAGGGAGTAAAGGGGGAGGTCTCCCAAACATTATTTCATAAGGGGAAATTCCCATAATATATGGAGTACACCGGGCCCGTAACAAAGCAAAAGGAAGAAGGCTCACCCAATTCTCCCCAGTTTCCAGCTTAAATTTAGTTAAAGTTTCCTTAAGTGTTCTATTCATTCTTTCTACTTGTTGTGAACTCTGAGGTCTGTAAATACAATGTAATTTCCAATTAATCCCTAATACCTTAGCTAACATTTGACTTGTTTGGGCAATGAATGCCGGGCCATTGTCGGACCCCAGTGATAAGGGCAAACCGAATCGAGGTACTATTTCTGTGAGTAATTTCTTAGCTACTACTTGTGCAGTCTCCTTTCAGGTGGGGAAGGCCTCGGTCCATCCAGAGTAGGTGTCGATGAAAACCAGAAGATACTTAAACCCGAAAGTGCCAGGGGCAACTTCTGTAAAGTCTACCTCCCAATGTTCTCCAGGAGCTTGTCCTTTCTGTCGCACGCCACTGCCTCCTGTTGCGGTGGAGCAAGAGTTGACTTGTGCACATATTGGGCATCGCTCACTTACATCCCGAGCCTTTGAGGTTAGTCCAGGAATATAATAGTCTCTTTTTAGCAGTTCAATTAACTTAGTTCCTCCAAGATGGGTAGCGTTATGCATTTGATTGATTAAATGGCTGCCAAGAGCGGCAGGGAGGAGTGGCCTTCCATCTGGAATCCAAAGCCACCCATTTTCAAACTTCCCGTGCAGTTGCTTCCCCAACTCTATATCTTGGGGGCTATAGTTTGGAGCCTGTACCAAGGGGGGCACAAGAAGGGGACCAATTATGACGTTAGTCCCCACTGGTTTTCTGGCTACTTCCTTTGCTGTTTTATCTGCCAAGCGGTTTCCTTTTTCTACCGCTCCTTCCCCTTTTTGATGGCCGGGGCAATGGATAATAGCCACTTTCTTAGGTAGCCAGATAGCCTCCAAAAGAGCCAAAATCTGCTCCTTGTTCTTAATTTCCTTTCCCCCTGATGTAATAGTCCTCTTTCCTTGTCCAGGGCTCCATGTACATGTGCCGTTGCAAAGGCATATCGGCTATCAGTGTAGATGTTAACAGTTTTCCCTCGAGCCCATTTAAGAGCTTCAGTTAATGCCATGAGCTCGGCCTTCTGGGCTGAGTCCCTTGTCCGAGAGCCTGAGCCCAAACCAGTGTCATCGGCAACTACCGCTGCTCCCGCATACCTGACGCCTTCTGTGACATAACTGCTTCCGTCCGTGTACAGGGTGGCGTCTGGGTTGAGCCAAGGCTCATCTCGTAAGTCAGGTCTTACCCCAGTTATGCTTTCAAGCAGGTCACTGCAATCATGTACAGGTTCCTGAGGATCATCATCTGGGAGCAAGGTTGCTGGATTCAATATTGTCGGTTTAGCAAATTGAACCTGTGGAAGGTTTAATAAGAGTACCTGGTATTGGGTGATTCGAGCGTTCGATATCCATCGCTCGGGTGGTCCCTTCAGGAGTCGCTCCACAAAGTGAGGTCTGATAACAGTCACAGGCTGCCCAAGTGTCAATTTGTGGGCTTCTTTCACTAGAACTGCCGTGGCTGCAACGGCCCTCAGACAATTAGGCCACCCTGCAGCCACGCAATCTAACCTTTTAGATAAGTGTGCAACTGGTCTTTTCCATGGTCCCAGCATCTGAGTTAATACCCCTAGTTATCTTCCAGAAGAATTGGGGTGCTTGTATTTTTCTTGTCACCTTTTGGTTGCTTGGGACACTCATTCTTCCAGTGCCCTTTCTGTTTGCAATATGCACATTGGTCTTTTTCAAGGCCAACCTGTTTACTTCCTGGTTCAGGTGGCCCGACAAATCCTGATCTTCCTCCTCGGCCCCTTCCTCTTCCTCTGCCTGGCATAGGTCCCTTCCCCACAAACATTATTTTCTGCACATCGTCTCTATTGTTGAAAACTTTCTGGGCTATTTCTAGCAATTTGGATAAATTCTCTCCCTCAAAACCTTCTAGCTTCTGTAACTTTCTCCTAATATCTGGGGCCGACTGGCTCACAAAGGCCAAATTAATGGCTCTTCTATTGTTGGGGTCCTCCGGGTCAATAGGTGTATACAAGCGATAAGATTCTAATAGTCTCTCTAAAAATGCTGCAGGTGACTCATCCTTGGTCTGAATTACTTCGCTTACCTTGGACAGATTTATTGGTCTACGTGCAGCAGCCCGGAGTCCCTGTAGCAGGAACTGGCGATACCTTAGGAGAGCCTCCTTACCTTGATCCGTATTGGGATCCCACTGGGGACGCTGAGTAGGAAACACAGCCTGTATCCTGGTTAAGTCTGTTGTTGGCAGCCCATTCGGGTCCGTGACTCCTCTGGCTGCCTCCCGCAAAATCCTTTCTTTTTCCTCAGTGGTGAATAAAACCTGCAAAAGCTGCTGACAATCATCCCAAGTGGGCTGATGGGTAAAAAAAAATAGACTCTAGAAGGGAGGTTAATCCTTGTGGTTTTTCTGAAAAGGATGGCGTTTGCAATTTCCAATTATATAAATCACTAGTACTGAACGGCGAGTAGATGACAGTAGGCTCACCTCCACCTCCTGGAATCACCTTCAATGGGGCTTGAACAGATACTGGCTCTTTCAGGGAGGTTGAATCAGGGGAAGGTGGCCTACGACCCCTAGACCGGGTTACAGGAGGTTCTGGTCTTTCCGGAGGAGGACGTCCACTCCCATCACCATGATAGGGTGGTGGATACCAGTCATCCTCCGACGGAGGGCCCTGCAACACTGGTGGGGGCTTCTTAAGACCTTGGGGTATGGCTGCCATTACAGTAACGGGGGCACAACTGCAATTCTGTAAGTACTTAGGGGCATCAGAAACAACGTCAATCCATACATCAATATAAGGAATTTGGTCAGGATGCCCCGGGTTCCCATAAACAACACCCCGAACCCGAAATGCAGTCTGTAAATTAAATGATCCCTCGGAGGGCCATCCTACTCCGAAGGTCGGCCAATCTAGTTGACAAAACCGCTGCAAATCAAAAGGGGTTACTAAAGCACCATAAGCCTTTGCCCTGTGACGGAAATCTTTAAAGTGATTAAGCATGCATTGAAGCGGTGTTAGCTTACCCTGTGATTGTCCCATAGTTCCACAGTAAAGCACACGAAGCAACACAAGAAAAACAGACACAGACTAACGAACCAAAAAACAAGACTGAGAAAACTGTCGTCACAGTCTCAGTTGACCGCCGACTTACTTGTTGCGTTTGACATCCGCACGGTCCTGGGGCCCCTACCAAAAACTGCCTCAGCACTCCCAAGATCACGCTCCACAAAGCGAGAAACCATGGGCGGTGGGCTAGGGCAAGTGCCCTAGAGGCCTCCCCAACCGCAAATGGTCCAACGCCCTGGTGCACTGATCAATTTTCCCACAACGAGAAGATCTCGCTGGGGCCTCCAAATGTTGTGACCGAAATAACCAGGCCCAACTCGAGTGCTCTAATCTAAGAGACAGTTTATTAGCCGGCGGCTGTCCTTGCAAAGGAGCAGCCCCGAGACGCAGGGGCACAAAGGTTTTAAGCCCTCGATTCCATCCCCCACATCCTTAATCTTTACACAAAAGACTATATCTCCTCCATTCATTAACTGATAACTAAGAGGTGGGTAAGCAAGCAGGGGTACAGAAGCAGAATGCGTCATTGTTAAAATATTTTGTACCTATAGGCAGTGATCCGGCCAGTAAATCCCTTTAGTTAATAAATTTTTAGCAGATAACTAACTAGAAGTGAGACATGGCGGTTAGCACGTACCATGTCTTATCCTTAACCTATTGTTTCTAAAGGTGAGGTCACTACAATTTGAACTTGTTCACTGCCTTGAGAAGGGGACAGGTGCTGGAGATCTCAAGGAGGGACAGGTGGCCGATGGCATGCCCAAGGCTCATTCATAGCATAGAAAGCATGAGAATGGAGCAGAAGTGCTGTGAGATTTGCTCTTGGTAAGGGCTGCAATGGTGGTTGGAGGGGTGCGGCTGCCCTGCGGGCTTCAGCTGCCACAACAATCACAAAGGGAGCCCTTCAAGCAGAGGTGAAACTGCCTGCACACATTGGCCACCTCTCTTCTTACCCTTCACACACCAAGAGATTTCTAAGGTGATTAAAGTCTAGAAAATATAAATTGTTTCCTAGGCTGAGACTGAAAGACTTCAAGAGGGACATATCACCTCTAAAAAAACATCTATTATAAAAGTGGAAATTCTCCAGTTTCAGGGAGGCAGTATCTCCAGGTGCAAACAGTAACTCAGTCACAGGGAGGTGATATCTCCAGGCGCCAGCCCCAGGAGAAGTGCAACATTCCAAGGTAAAAATAATAAAACTGTCTACTAGGCCCTGTTTGATCTGAGAGTTCCCCGGATACATTTATCTTTGTACAAAACGTTAATGACTAACTTCTGCTTCTTGTAATCTGCTTATTCAAGGATGTAGTAGGAGGCTTTATAAGCTTCCTCCTCTGGAAGCTCGGGGCTGATCTCCTCTAACCCTGCGTGGTTGAGAGTCGGTCACCGGCCGGCTAATAAAGGCTCATAATTCATCTCAATTGGCTCCGTGGGTCTCAGAATCATTCGCGCCACAACACTATCATTTACTATGCTGGACAAGCACGATTCTCCTCTGTAAAGAGAACATGGAGAAAAATACCAGATATAAAAATAATGGGACCAATATGAGGAGCGCCAGGCAAATTCAAAAAAAAAAAAAAAGTTTCATCTGGCTATATTCTAGCAATGATTGAATGTCAAAAATAAAGAAAAAAGCCCGATAGCCATCCATGTAGAAAACAAAACCAACAGGCTATTTACACTGAGAAATCACAGATTTCTTTGCAAACTTAAATGCAAAAATGTCATTCACTAGCAGAACAGGTGATACATTTTTGTAATGGAAAATGATATGACAGTGAAGATGAGTATGCTGCTGCTACACACTTTAGTGCGGATGAATCACACACTCATAGTATTGGACAAAAGAGTATTATAAAAATACAGTGTGACTCTATATATGGAAAGACCAAATACAATCAAACTAAACAATGTGTTGTTTAAGAATATCTGCCAAGTAAGTTAAAGTATGAGTAAAAGCGAAGGTACATAACTCAG
>NW_011920533.1:0-2377 GCF_000151845.1 Pteropus vampyrus
TCAGGTCTGGAGGCCGAGAAGTCCCAAGATCTACAGTCGGCAAGCTGGAGACCCAGTGGGGTGAGGCGTTCCAATCAGGTCCAAATCTGAAGGCAGAGACTGGTGTCCCGGCTCCAGCCATAGGGCAGAGAGAGACGTTTCCTCTTAGCCATCCGCGTCACTCAGTCTGTGGATTCCAACGTCGATCTCACCCAAAACGCCCTCACAGGCACGCCGAGAGTAATGTCTGACCAAGCGTCTGGGCACCTGTGGCCCAGTCACGATGACATGTACAATGAACCACCCCCAGTCCTAATTTTCTAAAGTGTTTTGAGTCCTTGAGGCCATGGATTAATTTTTGTTCTTTTTTGAATTCTTTTGTATTTGTTCATATTCGGCACCCAGCTAGTTGAGTTGGATGAATCCGCACCAGACTTCGTTTCGGTGTGTGGGGACGACCCATTGGCTCCAGGGAGGACTCCGGTGCCGAGGAAGGAGGAGCCAGAAGGTCACGTTTCAGGTCTCGTGTCTGCAGCCAAGCAAGTGAGCCAAGGTCTCTGCATCTCACTGTCTCCTCTGCAGAGCGAGAGCTCCCTCTCTGTTCCCAGGGTTGCCATGACGATGAGAGAGGAGGCCTGCCGGCCTCAGGCACAGAGGAGGCTACGGTCAGTGGGCCGTAGGGAGTGGGCGCTATCACCGTTCAGAGAGGAGGAAAACAAAGTCGGTCTTCCTGGCAATGGTCTGAGATGGCGGCTTTTTAATGGCTGCGCCCACAGCGGTTTAGGGAGAGGGACTTCCCAAAGTCACTGTCTATCAAATGGCCGTTTAAAGCTTTTCTCACCATCTATTCTGGATGGCTTCATTTAAAAGACACCCAGCATGCCTCCTTTTAAAAGATAAATCACTGAAAATGTGACCTTTGTGTTCTGAAGCAGCTTTTATCTGGTGCAAACAAAATATTTGAAATGCCTTTTAAGTGGAGGCATTCACTGCAGACCGGCACAGCCAGGTGGGTGACCTTTTAATTGATGGCGTACCGACCTCTCAAAAATCAAGATCAAAGTTAATTTGTCAAATAGTGTTCCTGTAAAGTGTTAGAAGCCATGATTCCTTTCTTTATAACAACACACAAGGGTTTTTACTTTTTTAGCAAAGCATTTGCTTCCTCTTTCTAACGTCCCTCTCCTTCCCCTGGCAGCTCCAGGGTTCTGACGCAGAAGTTAATTTTCTGTGGGTCAGGGCGTCTGCTGAGATGACTCAGGGGAACGCATTAGTCTCTGAGACTGACAGAGAATTCCCGAAGAAGCGGAAGGATAAATGTTCACTGAAGATCCATGTCGGAATTACAGTGCGATGGAGTCTCTCTCCTGGATCCCCTGGCTGAGTCTTCCTGGAACACAGTAGTACCCTATGGCTGCCCGCGGGGACACCTGCCCCTCCGTCTCAGGAGAGCAAACAGAATCATCACGTAGGAGGGGTGGCTGCACAGGTGTTTCATGGCACTGGAAACAGACTTTCACTTCCTTATGTTCCTGAGTCAAGCTGGCCATTTCAACTTGACATTCTTTCCTTTGGCAAATGGCTTTTCGGTTCCGGACTCTCCTGGGTCCCACGGCTCGTCTGCGGCCATGCCTGCGAGCTCATTCCCAAGCATCCCTTTGGACAGGGTGTTTTCAGTCCCCTATATCTATGCCGATATTCAGATGTGTTTGCTTGGTTTTTTTTTTTAGTGCATGTCCAAAGAGAATCCAATAGAATGTAGGCTGTGTGGGTTTCTAAGACGTGCCATTTACTGATGAGTGTGTTATCTACTTCCGCTTTCTGGGACTCCTGGTTTGTCTGGAATACACCAAGGCCGTGAGTACAGAGGGCCTGCAGTTTGGCCAGAAACCCACGTCTGTCCAAAAGCATGCATCCCAGAAGGCTTGCTGTTCAAGGTCACCTCTAGCCTGGAGCCTCCCCTGGACTCAGCCCCAACCTACACACTGTCTCTCTCAGGAGAGGGCCAGCTTCTCTTCAGCCTCTCGTCAGGGAGACCCACAACCTCTCCCCAAAGCGCTCCCGACCCGGGAGGACACCCCCAGGGTCCTGATGCCCTTCGAAAGCATCCACAGTCAATTCAAACGAAAGGAATTTGCTGAGGCCCCACGCATTTTGAGCTCAAGCTAGCTAAGAGCCACAAAAAGCTGAGTTTTACAATTTTTTTTTTTTTGCCCTTAGCACATAACTTCCTCTTTTAGATATTTCAGCTATCTTCTGTTGTCGGTCTATGGATAAACGAAAGTGCCAGTTGAGCTGAGTTTGTGGGGTGGTTTCACATGAAAGAGAAGCGTCGTAAGCGGGTGATCTGTACTCGAGAGCATCCAATTAGGAAATGCCAACCACAGCCTCCGTAAAT
>NW_011920534.1:0-6806 GCF_000151845.1 Pteropus vampyrus
TAATCATGTCTTTGCAGCACGTACGCTCTCTTCCAAAAGGCAACCGCCTGAACCCGCTTCGTACGAATTTCCACACTGAAAAGGCTATATTGTCAGTATGGATATCACAGCCTGTGGCTGTGGGTAGATTGCACATTTGCTTCCTGAACTACACTTCTCCAGGCTCATCTCCGAACAATCCTGCAGTCCTTTCAAAATCCCTGTATATCGCTATGCAGAGAAAAGAAGTACGGAGAGCCGTTTCTAAGGAGAAGCGGACAGAGTGGAATCTGCTCTTTTCAGAGATCTGATCCAACATTATTCGCCAGAGTCATCTGACGTCTGCATTAAACAAATTTGGATCCCAGCCTCAGGCTCCATCGGTTGGTCAGTATCCCCCTCAAACATCAGTGGGAGACGGTTTCCCTTTCCATACTCATTGGAAAACATGGTCCGTTCGTTTCGGCCGGTGCCTCTGAATATTCAGGTTAAAGAACATCCTCTCCAGAAGGATTTCCCTTCATATTACCCTTCCTACGACACGCCACACAATGTGGCTTCCTTTGTGCCGAGGCGAAACACGATGGCAGACTAAAGCTTTTATTCTGCTCTTACTACACAGCACAAGCATACTGCCACTGTCTTATCACCCTTTTGTGCATTCTAGGCAGATAGCAAGCTAAGGAGAACGGATGTCAAAACTGTTTCCAACCAGCGCTTTGGTGCCGGACAAAGGACACGACCGAACAAATCTACGGTTCTGTCAGACTGGGATCGAGCCTGACTCAGGTCCCAAGGAACGGGGCTCAGTTCTTGCTCACATCCTAAATGCTTGACTCCAGGTACAGGCAAGAACTCCAATTTCTCTGCTTTCTTACAGTGCCGACTTTCTGTACAGCATACAGCAAAACTTGCACCAAATGATCGAATACACTTCTGGACTAGAGAAATCAAGCGTTCCAAAACGGTTTCCTTTGCATGCGCTGTACACCTTCTCGCACTTTAAAGTCTTTCTAGCTCCGTAATGGCAGAAGAAGACCCGAACACATAAAGCACCATACCACCGGGTTAATCGCCGCATTCTAAGAATGTGTCTTCAGCATAGACGCTCTCTTCCAAAATGCTGCTGCCCGAACCCGCTTCGTACGAAATTTCCCAATGGATCTGCCAGCTTTCCAATTTCACACTTTCTCTTTGTGGTAGGAGACCAAGATTGCTTCAGAGTCCACAGTTCCCATGTCACTGCATAGAACAATGCTGCAGCCCAGTCAATGTATCTGTCTATCCGTCAGCATAAAGGATGTCTACTGAGCACCGTTACTAGGCAGAGGCTTCCAGAATGGAAGCAATCTGACAAAGGCTATGCCTCCAAAATCATGCGTCAGAGTGCTCTAACTTCTGAATGAAGCATACTTGCATTCCAGCCTCAAGGCTCCATCAGCGGCTCGGAAGCCCACTGACACATCCCAGAGACAGTTTCAGTTACCATATGCATGAGAAAACACTGTTCGTTTATGGACCGGCACTTCTGAGGACACAGATTACAAATACATCCACACCGAACAATTTTCTTTAAAATGACCCTTCAGCACCACACACACGCACAGACACACACAGAGTGGCTTTTTCTTTGGCGTTTGCCAAAAGACCGCATATGAAAGCTGTTATTTGACTCGACCACAGATTGCAGACATGCTGCCACTGGAAGAGTACATGCTGCTGAATTCTTTCAGATGGCAAGCTCAAGACGATGGATGTCCAAAGACTTTTCCACCACCACTTTGGTACGGCAAAAGGGCACATGAGAAACAGCTTTACAGATCTGTCAGTCTGGGACGGAACACCCACCATGTCACACACAACAGAGTAAGAAGTGGTTCCAAACAAGTAACTATGACCTTAACCACGAGAACTGCAACTTCTCTCAGTACTTACTTAGAGGGCCGCCTTACTTCACAGCATCCAACAATGACTGCACTTCTGGATCATACAAGCCAGGCAATCCCAAAGGAGCTTGCTGTACAAGTGGTGCTCGCTTTCTCTCAGCTTTAGAGGATAGCTATCTCTTCTTAATGGCAAAATGGGACCAGAAGAATTGAAATACCTTACGACCTAATAAATCCCGGCAGTCTAATCATGTCTTTGCAGCACGTACGCTCTCTTCCAAAAGGCAACCGCCTGAACCCGCTTCGTACGAATTTCCACAATCAAAAGGCTATATTGTCAGTATGGATATCACTGCCTGTGGCTGTGGGTAGATTGCACATTTGCTTCCTGAACTACACTTCTCCAGGCTCATCTCCGAACAATCCTGCAGTCCTTTCAAAATCCCTGTATATCGCTATGCAGAGAAAAGAAGTACGGAGAGCCGTTTCTAAGGAGAAGCGGACAGAGTGGAATCTGCTCTTTTCAGAGATCTGATCCAACATTATTCGCCAGAGTCATCTGACGTCTGCATTAAACAAATTTGGATCCCAGCCTCAGGCTCCATCGGTTGGTCAGTACCCCCCTGAAACATCAGTGGGAGACGGTTTCCCTTTCCATACTCATTGGAAAACATGGTCCGTTCGTTTCGGCCGGTGCCTCTGAATATTCAGGTTAAAGAACATCCTCTCCTGAAGGATTTCCCTTCATATTACCCTTCCTACGACACGCCACACAATGTGGCTTCCTTTGTGCCGAGGCGAAAAACGATGGCAGACTAAAGCTTTTATTCTGCTCTTACTACACAGCACAAGCATACTGCCACTGTCTTATCACCCTTTTGTGCATTCTAGGCAGATAGCAAGCTAATGAGAACGGATGTCAAAACTGTTTCCAACCAGCGCTTTGGTGCCGGACAAAGGACATTGACCGAACAAATCTACGGTTCTGTCAGACTGGGATCGAGCCTGACTCAGGTCCCAAGGAACGGGGCTCAGTTCTTGCTCACATCCTAAATGCTTGACTCCAGGTACAGGCAAGAACTCCAATTTCTCTGCTTTCTTACAGTGCCGACTTTCTGTACAGCATACAGCAAAACTTGCACCAAATGATCGAATACACTTCTGGACTAGAGAAATCAAGCGTTCCAAAACGGTTTCCTTTGCATGCGCTGTACACCTTCTCGCACTTTAAAGTCTTTCTAGCTCCGTAATGGCAGAAGAAGACCCGAACACATAAAGCACCATACCACCGGGTTAATCGCCGCATTCTAAGAATGTGTCTTCAGCATAGACGCTCTCTTCCAAAATGCTGCTGCCCGAACCCGCTTCGTACGAAATTTCCCAATGGATCTGCCAGCTTTCCAATTTCACACTTTCTCTTTGTGGTAGGAGACCAAGATTGCTTCAGAGTCCACAGTTCCCATGTCACTGCATAGAACAATGCTGCAGCCCAGTCAATGTATCTGTCTATCCGTCAGCATAAAGGATGTCTACTGAGCACCGTTACTAGGCAGAGGCTTCCAGAATGGAAGCAATTCTGACAAAGGCTATGCCTCCAAAATCATGCGTCAGAGTGCTCTAACTTCTGAATGAAGCATACTTGCATTCCAGCCTCAAGGCTCCATCAGTGGCTCGGAAGCCCGCTGACACATCCCAGAGACAGTTTCAGTTACCATATGCATGAGAAAACACTGTTCGTTTATGGACCGGCGCTTCTGAGGACACAGATTACAAATACATCCACACCAAACAATTTTCTTTAAAATGACCCTTCAGCACCACACACACGCACAGACACACACAGAGTGGCTTTTTCTTTGGCGTTTGCCAAAAGACCGCATATGAAAGCTGTTATTTGACTCGACCACAGATTGCAGACATGCTGCCCCTGGAAGAGTACGTGCTGCTGAATTCTTTCAGATGGCAAGCTCAAGACGATGGATGTCCAAAGACTTTTCCACCACCACTTGGTACGGCAAAAGGGCACATGAGAAACAGCTTTACAGATCTGTCAGTCTGGGACGGAACACCCACCATGTCACACACAACACAGTAAGAAGTGGTTCCAAACCAGTAACTATGACCTGAATCACGAGAACTGCAACTTCTCTCAGTACTTACTTAGAGAGCCGCCTTACTTCACAGCATACAACAATGACTGCACTTCTGGATCATACAAGCCAGGCAATCCCAAAGGAGCTTGCTGTACAAGTGGTGCTCGCTTTCTCTCAGCTTTAGAGGATAGCAATCTCTTCTTAATGGCAAAATGGGACCAGAAGAATTGAAAGACCTTACCACCTAATAAATCCCGGCAGTCTAATCATGTCTTTGCAGCACGTACGCTCTCTTCCAAAAGGCAACCGCCTGAACCCGCTTCGTACGAATTTCCACAATCAAAAGGCTATATTGTCAGTATGGATATCACAGCCTGTGGCTGTGGGTAGATTGCACGTCTGCTTCCTGAACTACACTTCTCCAGGCTCATCTCCGAACAATCCTGCAGTCCTTTCAAAATCCCTGTATATCGCTATGCAGAGAAAAGAAGTACGGAGAGCCGTTTCTAAGGACAAGCGTACAGAGTGGAATCTGCTCTTTTCAGAGATCCGATCCAACATTATTCGCCAGAGTCATCTGACGTCTGCATTAAACAAATTTGGATCCCAGCCTCAGGCTCCATCGGTTGGTCAGTATCCCCCTGAAACATCAGTGGGAGACGGTTTCACTTTCCATACTCATTGGAAAACATGGTCCGTTCGTTTCGGCCTGTGCTCTGAATATTCAGGTTAAAGAACATCCTCTCCAGAAGGATTTCCCTTCATATTACCCTTCCTACGACACGCCACACAATGTGGCTTCTTTTGTGCCGAGGCGAAAAACGATGGCAGACTAAAGCTTTTATTCTGCTCTTACTTCACAGCACAAGCATACTGCCACTGTCTTATCACCCTTTTGTGCATTCTAGGCAGATAGCAAGCTAATGAGAACGGATGTCAAAACTGTTTCCAACCAGCGCTTTTGTGCCGGACAAAGGACACGACCGAACAAATCTACGGTTTTGTCAGACTGGGATTGAGCCTGACTCAGGTCCCAAGGAACGGGGCTCAGTTCTTGCTCACATCCTAAATGCTTGACTCCAGGTACAGGCAAGAACTCCCATTTCTCTGCTTTCTTACAGTGCCGACTTTCTTTACAGCATACAGCAAAACTTGCACCAAATGATCGAATACACTTCTGGACTAGAGAAATCAAGCGTTCCAAAACGGTTTCCTTTGCATGCGCTGTACACCTTCTCGCACTTTAAAGTCTTTCTAGCTCCGTAATGGCAGAAGAAGACCCGAACACATAAAGCACCATACCACCGGGTTAATCGCCGCATTCTAAGAATGTGTCTTCAGCATAGACGCTCTCTTCCAAAATGCTGCTGCCCGAACCCGCTTCGTACGAAATTTCCCAATGGATCTGCCAGCTTTCCAATTTCACACTTTCTCTTTGTGGTAGGAGACCAAGATTGCTTCAGAGTCCACAGTTCCCATGTCACTGCATAGAACAATGCTGCAGCCCAGTCAATGTATCTGTCTATCCGTCAGCATAAAGGATGTCTACTGAGCACCGTTACTAGGCAGAGGCTTCCAGAATGGAAGCAATTCTGACAAAGGCTATGCCTCCAAAATCATGTGTCAGAGTGCTCTAACTTCTGAATGAAGCATACTTGCATTCCAGCCTCAAGGCTCCATCAGTGGCTCGGAAGCCCGCTGACACATCCCAGAGAC
Source organism: Pteropus vampyrus (assembly GCF_000151845.1). NCBI lineage: Eukaryota > Metazoa > Chordata > Mammalia > Chiroptera > Pteropodidae > Pteropus > Pteropus vampyrus. The sequence continues at coordinate 5,675 of NW_011920534.1, forward strand.
AGTTTCAGTTACCATATGCATGAGAAAACACTGTTCGTTTATGGACCGGCGCTTCTGAGGACACAGATTACAAATACATCCACACCAAACAATTTTCTTTAAAATGACCCTTCAGCAGCACACACACGCACAGACACACACAGAGTGGCTTTTTCTTTGGCGTTTGCCAAAAGACCGCATATGAAAGCTGTTATTTGACTCGACCGCAGATTGCAGACATGCTGCCCCTGGAAGAGTACATGCTGCTGAATTCTTTCAGATGGCAAGCTCAAGACGATGGATGTCCAAAGACTTTTCCACCACCACTTTGGTACGGCAAAAGGGCACATGAGAAACAGCTTTACAGATCTGTCAGTCTGGGACGGAACACCCACCATGTCACACACAACAGAGTAAGAAGTGGTTCCAAACAAGTAACTATGACCTTAACCACGAGAACTGCAACTTCTCTCAGTACTTACTTAGAGGGCCGCCTTACTTCACAGCATCCAACAATGACTGCACTTCTGGATCATACAAGCCAGGCAATCCCAAAGGAGCTTGCTGTACAAGTGGTGCTCGCTTTCTCTCAGCTTTAGAGGATAGCTATCTCTTCTTAATGGCAAAATGGGACCAGAAGAATTGAAATACCTTACCACCTAATAAATCCCGGCAGTCTAATCATGTCTTTGCAGCACGTACGCTCTCTTCCAAAAGGCAACCGCCTGAACCCGCTTCGTACGAATTTCCACACTGAAAAGGCTATATTGTCAGTATGGATATCACAGCCTGTGGCTGTGGGTAGATTGCACATTTGCTTCCTGAACTACACTTCTCCAGGCTCATCTCCGAACAATCCTGCAGTCCTTTCAAAATCCCTGTATATCGCTATGCAGAGAAAAGAAGTACGGAGAGCCGTTTCTAAGGAGAAGCGGACAGAGTGGAATCTGCTCTTTTCAGAGATCTGATCCAACATTATTCGCCAGAGTCATCTGACGTCTGCATTAAACAAATTTGGATCCCAGCCTCAGGCTCCATCGGTTGGTCAGTATCCCCCTGAAACATCAGTGGGAGACGGTTTCCCTTTCCATACTCATTGGAAAACATGGTCCGTTCGTTTCGGCCGGTGCCTCTGAATATTCAGGTTAAAGAA
>NW_011920535.1:0-792 GCF_000151845.1 Pteropus vampyrus
TCACCGAACGCGCGGAGAGGCAGGGCCCTGGGGGCGGGGCCTGAGGTTTGGGGGCGGGGCCTGAGGCCTGTGGGCGGGGCCTGGAAGGTGGGGCCGGGCCGGCCGGGCCCGGCTTCTGCGGGCGCGGACGTCCTGGGCGCCGGCCTCTCGTGTGTGGGCCTCGGCTCTGCGGCCTCCCCTCGCGGGGCCGGGCAGTACTCGGGCCTTGCAGGCAGGTGCCCGGCCTTGCTCCAGACCCCGGGCCCCGCACGGTGACGCACCCCCTGCCCGTTCCAGGGGCTCGGGGTGTTTTGCACCCCTCCACCATTGTTTCTAACGGGAGCACCTCTCGGAGACAGAGGCGAACCACGCGGGGCGCCAGCTGCCCGGTTCGTCACCCGAGAGAGGCGCCTCCCTGCCCTCCCCTCCCTTGCCCTCCCCTCCCGCCTCTGCGGACGCTTACCTGGAGTGACCCGGGGAGGTTCGATGCGTCTTTCATTAAGGGGAAAAAAAACCCAGAAATCTCTGTGCGAATACCTGGAAACAGCTTGCTCTTCTGCACAGCAGTTCTGCCGATGGTTAGGGTTTACCGACTGCGTGTGCAGTGGGGGAGAAAGCGCTGGCTCTCATGCGACCCCAGCAGCGTCTGCGCGAAGCCACTTGGCCACGAGAGGGCAGGAGAGCCCTTCGCTCTCCCAGGTGTCATACGGACGGAGGGGAAAGAGGTGGAACGGGACAGGGCTGCCAGAGGAGCCAGCCGCCAAACGCACCTGGGGCCTACGAACACCTTGCGGGTGTCCCAGCCCCCACAAA
>NW_011920536.1:0-832 GCF_000151845.1 Pteropus vampyrus
AATTCCATTTCCCTAAAAGTACTTTATAATTCATCTATAACTTTGTTATTTAGAAGATAAAATATTAATAACAAAAAGAACACCAAAACAAATCACCAAACGGTATGATTTCCATCATCATTCGAGCCAACAGGAGTTCGGTGTTGCCCCAACGGTGGAAGAGGGAGAGGGATAACGATGGCACAGATGTGAAGTTAGCAGTGAAGAATCACAGGTCACTGAGATTAAATAGTTTTATTAACAGTATATTTTAGAAAGACAAAGAATGCCCCAAGGAGGCACACAGAGAAAGACCAAGTATGTCCCAAAGAGGCACATAGTCCCAGCACTGCAACCAACACAAAAAGGCCACAAAAGAAGAGGGGGCCAGAAGTGGGGATATGTGCTTTATATTTGGGACATGATGAGTGGTTCCAAAGGCATTCCTAGGTGATTGGCACGTGAGGTCATTTTGATTGACACCTGGCTGCTATATAACTCTTTGCCTAGTATGCATGTGCTTACCCAGAATTCACTGTTATAATAAAATTCAAGAACTTTTAAGCATAAACATAGTATTATAATGAAGCTTAAATTGTAGGTAAATTAGGGTAGTGCCTTCTGCGCAGACATCTGTAGAGGGATTAGGCCAGCTAAGACTGTGACCCTCCTGTCCTTTGTCTCTGGGGATGCAGGAGGGATTCTCTAACTATCAATAGGGTGTTCTTTGGGTGGTCTCTGAGCTGGGCTCCTATTACTTTGTTCCCCTGTTGTACCTGTTGCTCATGTCTGGCTAGCTATCTACATATCCATGTAAGAGGAACAATTTTTAAAATACCATTGTCATGTCTAC
>NW_011920537.1:0-2330 GCF_000151845.1 Pteropus vampyrus
TCACTAAAGGCATAATATGACCTGGCTCCTGACTGCATTACAAGCCTCTTGAAGTGTCTTTTCTCATCTCACACACTCAGGGCTTCACTTGCTGAATATCTTGGGTTTCCTGAATATACCTATGCCTTTTTGACATGTACCTTCTCTCATGTTGTTCTTATTGTTGCTTGTAATTCACTTCTCAACTCTGTCCACCTGGAATACTCTTACTTCAAGACTATGGTCAAAATTCAATTTTCTTCCTAGCTATCCAGACAAAGGTATATACTTCATTATCCATATATTTTTGTCAATCTCCTATTCTTCCATATGCTTTACTAAAGTCATTTTTTTTCACCTGCTAGCGACCCCCACTAGGCTAAAAGACCTACAGGGAAGAATTGTTCTATTCGCACTTATTTCCGCAGTATATTGTATGATGCCTGACATATAGCAGGAGCTTAAATATGAGTGTTTAATTCGAAATTAACATTTTTCATGTGTTGATGTACTTAATTACTTATATTTTCATTTTTATCTTTCTTGAATATAGTCCCATTCTAATAACTCCTTAAAATAGGCACTGTAGTTATACCTTCATAAAAGCAGGCACTCTTAAAAACCATATTGTAACTGACATAGATCACGTGGACATTTACAGATATACTCAAGTTTAAAATCTATATAATTGTAAACATAAACTCTTTTTTATTAATTTTATTGGGGTGACATTGGTTAATAAAATTACAAAGGTTTCAAGTGTACAATCCTATAATACATAATATGTATATCACATTGTATGTTTACCACCCAAAAAAATTAAGTATAGAATTACCACATGACTCAGCAATCCCTTTTCTGGGTTTCTACCCAGACATAGACTTTCTAACAAAGTGATGTCATCTTTCCTATCCTTTTATTTAGGTATGTGTAAATGTGGTAGGAGCCTCTATAATGGACCCAGGTCCTTATGTCATTATCTCCCCATTGAGTGTGGTCTGGACATACTCTTTCTAAAGTGGTGATGGGCTGTCACTTCTGAGATTAGTCATATATGGATCTGTGATTTCTATCTTAGTTTCAGCCAATTCTTTCTCTCTCTCTCTCTCTCTCGTGTGTGTGTGTGTGTGTGTGTGTGTGTGTGTGTGTGTGTGTGTGTGTGTGAATTAAAGAGCTTCGCTGTGAGCAGCCTTATGTAACTGATATATCTAGCCAGCAGCCAGTGAGGCCGTGAAGCGTGCCAATAGCCCCATGACTGAACTTGGAAGTAGATCATCTCCCAGTGAAGCTTTGACTTAATTGCAACCTCATGCAACACCTTGGTTGCAGTCTTGAGTGAGACCCTGTGCCAGAACCACTCAGCTAGCCTGCACCCAAATTCCTGATCTACAAAAGCTGTTAAATACTTATCGATGTTTTCAGCTCAACTTTTGGGGTAATTTGTTATTCAATGGTATGACTAACAGAGCAGATATGAAGCCCAAGGGAGCGGGGCGGGGGGAACAACCCTCTAATCTGTAGAGAAGGGATTGAAAGAGAGGAGAAATAGAGTAGAATAGGCATGAAGGCAAGTAGATAATTTAGAAGTGCCAGGTGAGCCCATTTGCCTTTAAATTCTTGAAGAATAATTTATTTTGTGACAGTTTCTAAATTCCATCAATTAGAGATGCATTCGCTTTCTCTCTTTAAAATACTAAGCTCTTCTGGGGGTGCTATGAGCCACTTAACCTCTGGCAATAGAGCAATCAGATTACCAACTGAAATCAGCTCCAAAATGTGGCTGGGAATGAGCAGGGATGGAAAGAGGAAGAGAAAATTTTGAATTATGAAAAAAATTTGGTTTGGTGAATACCACAATTAAAAACTTTGTACAACAAAAAGGGAAGCTGGCAAATGGGAGATAAAGGGAGAAAGTAGTATCAAGTGATGAGAGAAATTATCTTTTTACTATACCCATGCACCACAGTAAACGGTTTTCACATATTTCATCGTTTGAATTTTCCAGAATACCTCCTCCATGGATTATGAGCAACATAAGAAGAGAGTTATTTTATGCAATCATGACGTTAATTTTTTAAGTGACAGTCTATTAAATTACTTAAAAGAAATTTAAGTGCTCTTCATCCTTTTCTAAAAGTATTCATAAAATTCATGAAGAATACCTGCATTACAGGTATTTTCGACCAATATGGTGATAATTTTACACTTCCCTAGCATTACTATTTGGATCCTAGGATTAAAAAATCAGATGGGATCAACTTTTATCAATTACTAAGTCATAGATCAAACAGATTCTAAAAAGGTAGTTTCTCGCTCTTACACACTACACACACACACACACATTTATATGA
>NW_011920538.1:0-6768 GCF_000151845.1 Pteropus vampyrus
TGCAAGATGGGAGCCCCGCAATCGGGCCTGGCCCAGCACCTCTTTGACAAGTCTCACCCTGCACGACAGCGACAAGGACTGAGCCTGGACTGCCTTCCCCGTGGCCGTGGGGTGACTTCTCCAGGTCACCACGCCCGGCATGCATGTTGCAGTATCGCCCTTGCCTGACATTCTCTTGAGGTTTTTTTTTTTTTTTTTTTTTTTCCCCTTTGCCCCTTCTTCTTCCAGGTTTGCCATTTCTTCCAATAAAGTTATTGGTTCCTAAATAAACAATGGTCTCTGGTGGATTGGTGTGTGCAAAACCCTCACCTTTTAAGCTTTCAGCAGGTATCCAAGCAAGCGTCCGTGCCGCCGACCCGTGCCCCATCCATCCCCAGGCGGCTCACGATCTCCGTGGACGGAGGGAAAAGGTATTGCGTGGGACCCTGGAACACACAACATCGATCATCCTTTTAAGACCACGTGCTGTATAGGCCTGGGGCGAGGTGGCTGGCCTGGGGTCCCGGGGAACGTGGGTGCCGGTGCATAGGAAAAGTAGAAACCCACGCGGCCTGAAAATCACAGCGGCAGGAAGGAGAAGTGGTATTCTCCAAGGGCAGTCTCAGCCGTGAGGTTGGACTTTCGTCTTTGTTCCCAGGGGCAGGAAGTTAGCAAGACAGCTGACGAGAAGAACACGTGATTTTAGAGCAGGCTCTTCTCGGCCAGCCACTTGCTTCTAGGCGCATAGGTACCTGCCGTTCACGGGACCGAGCCTCGGGTGGTTGCTTCCATGTACTTTGGCCCAGAGTCCAAGCACCAGGAACCCTCGCTCGGCCCCAGTGGCTTCGGACGACTGTCCTTTGGAACCACGCCGTGGAAAGAGCGTTCCACTTTTCCAAATGGCCAGCCCAACCTCAGACCCGAAAAGCTGACCCACCGGCCCCTCCCTGGGACCACTGCCCAGTAAGAGCAGACATGCTTCACCTTGTTCTATTCAGGGGGCCACAGCATGTGAGCTGGGTCCTAGGTCATAAAACACTTCCTGACTTGGGACAACTTCTTCCTTCCTCCCGCTTGATTTAGATGGATTTCGTCCCCAATTCTTGTCCTTTCCTAAGCTACGAAGTGAGAAGATCATTTCCTTGAGACGTCTCCTAAATTTTCATATCAGCACTTCGGTGCTACAAAACTTGCATCTAAGCACTGCTCTAGCTGCACCCCCACAAATCTTGCTATGTGCTGTTTTGCTTCCGTCCAGTCCCACGTCATCTTGAGTTCCCCCCGGTCTCTCCGTTGACCCACACGTTGTTCAGACGTGCACTGGATCACTCGTTTCCAGATATTTGGGGATTTTCCCAGATCATTCCGTGAATGATCTCCGGCTTAGCTCCGCCGCGGTCAGAGTACCCAGGGCACCCAATCCCCATCCTCTTGCCTTTGTTGACACTTGCGGCACGGCACGGAACGAGGTCCGTCTTGGGCGCTGTGTCGCGTGCACTCGGAAACCACGTGCTTCTGAAAGACGTGTTTCTGAACATTCCACTCTCACGCCTCTGCACTTTCTCTTAACGTGAAGCTTCCTTCATCCTCTCCTCCCCCTTTCTTCTCCCGATGATGACAATAATACTTCATTGGCTGCCTACGGGGAGGAGAACCCTGGGCCTTTCGAGCCACGGAAATGCATTAATTGTTTCTTAACCTATTTTTCCTTTTAGAAAGTCAAGAAAGAAAACAAAATTCAAAGAAGACAGTTGACTCGTGGTGGCGCACCGGGCGCAAAACCAGTTACCTACGCATACGCACACGAAAAAGGATACAGGGAGCGAAGCGGACCTGGCGAGGAAACCTTGGCAGGTGACGAACGGGAGAGACTTTCAGACGGGCAAGCACCAGAGACTGGAAAATACCTGCAACTGAAGGCCGAGCGCAATCAGAGAAAGTGCAAGAACAGAGTCAATGAAATCGAAGGACTGGAGAGGGTCCCGGGTGGACCGTGACATCGCAGAGCTACAGTCTGAACACAGGCCTGTTTGCCGCTGCCCTGCTCTGATCCTGCCCCGAACTTACTTGCACTGAACAAAGCCAAACTGGCATCGGACCCGCTTCGATCTCCCAGAACGACACTCCCAAGAAAGGCAGTTAACTGACTAGGAAGGAAACTCAAATCAGAGCAAGTCTCAGACCACTGCCAACCTGTCCAGCCAAGGGAAACCAAACAGAGGAGCACATCTACCTAGAAGAGGGAGCCACGGAAGCCTTGCGACGTTCGAGAAATGCCGGGCTTTTGGCATCTGGGAGGGCCTCTCCCGTCCCTGCCGGCTGCATGCCCCGTAGCCCCACGGGAGACCACTGAATCGTTGACACACTCCATCTTCCCATTCGGGGGAGAAGCCTCTTAGTGAAACGGACATCATGCTCCAGATCAGATCCGCGCTCATTACCTAGTCTAATCGAACGCGCCCTTTGTTCCTAAATAGGAATGCACGTGTTTTTAAGCATCACGGGACAGTGAGAGAGGAGCTCGTGATGAACCAACACAACTACGTCTCGGAAAGACAAACGACCCAATAAAAAACTGGGCGGAGGACCTGGACAGGCATTTCTCCAAAGAGGACACGCGCATGGCCAGCAGACGTATGAAAAGACGCTCGATGTCACTGATCGTCAGAGAAATGCAAACGCAAACCACAACGAGCTATCACCTCACACCTGTCAGAGTGGCTAACTCCTCAAGAGATCACAAGAACGAGTGTTGCCGAGGAGGGGGAGGAGACGGGGCCCTCGGCCGCCGTTGCTGGGATTGGAGATTGGGACGAGCACTGTGGAAAATGGTTTGGAGATGCCTCAGAAACTTAAAAACACAACTAACTAGCCTACGACCCAGCGATTGCCCTTCCTTCCGGGTATTCACGCAAAGAAAACCAAACCACTGATCCAAAAAGTTCTCTGCACCCTGCAGCGCTGCTGCAACAGGCAACGGACGGAAAGAACCTCAGTGCCCATCGACAGATGACTGCATAAAGAAGTCGTGCTACGTACATCCGATGGAATATGACCCGGCCATGAGAGAAAGGAGGAAACCTTGCCATCTGCAACCACATACATGGCCCGAGAGGGTGTGAGGCTAAGTGAAATACGTCAGAGAAAGACCCGTACCATAGGATCTCACTTCCACCTGGAATCTAAAGAACAAAACCAATCAAACACACAAAACCAAAACAGACTCAGAGATACAGAGAGCAAACGGGCGATTGCCAGATGGGAGGGGGGTCTGGGGGTTGGGTGGAAAAGCTGAAGGGATTGACAAGTACCCATCGGCAGTTACAAAGCAGTCACGGGGATGTGAAGTGCCGCATGGAGAATACAGTCAAAAATGTTGCGATAATTATGTACAGTGCCAGGTGGGAACTAGTCTGAGGGGGGTGGGGGTGGGGGTGGGGGGTGGAGAGAATCACTTCGTAAATTTCATAACTGGCTGGGAAAAAAATCATTGAATTGGAAATTTGACATGGTGCAATGGCGGGACATGGAAACGGTACCTCAATAAAGCTGTGAAAAACTATGAGGGACGAAATAAAAAAAAAAACAAAAAACCACCTCTTTCTGAGAGAGAAATATACACAGAAGTTTTTCTAGATGTGTATAGACATAGATATAGATTATAGGTATAGATAAAGATATAGATATAGATATAGATATACATCCAGATATTGATCCAGATATAGACATAGAGATAGACATAGAGATAGACTTAGAGATAGAGATATACATCCACACAGGTATCCGTAACAGGAAACAATGGAGAACTTTTCCAAAACTCCTAATTAAATTTCTCAGAATTTTCAGGCCCACGTGTTTTTACTTCTGTTTTCGTTTTCTTAAACGAGGACTGGGTCTTCTCAGAGGAAATATTAGAGAACGAGAGAAAATCGTCGGCAAACAGCGACAGTGCCCAAATATAAAGTTCATAGACGCCCCGTGCTCAGCTCACAGTCGCCCGCCTCTGCGGGCTGGGATGGAAGCTGGAACACCGCGCTCGCTCCCCTCTGCGAGCCTCCCCTAGCTCCCCAGCCGCCTCTGTCGCCCGCGCCCGCACCCGCGCCCGCCCTCTGTCGCCCGCGCCCGCCCGCCCGCCCGCCCGCGGGGCTCCCCGCTTGCCCACCGCGAACGTAACGTAAAGGACTCCACCCCCACGCCCCCAGGCCTCAACGGACCCCCCAGTTCCGGTCCCCCACAGGAGCTGACGCCCCGCCCCGCCCCAGAGCGCCCTCCTCCGCGTCCGCCTTGAGAGCGCCCCCAGGTTTCCACCGCCCCTGACTCGGCCCGCAGCCTCCCTGGTCGCCCACCGCTGGGAGCACCCGGAGACCCCGCCGCCGCCGCCGCCGCCGCCGCTGCCGCTGCTCGCCCCGCAGCCCCGGCTTCGTCGCCGCCTCGGCCTTGGCGCCCGCCGCGCCTGCACCGCCAGTCATGTCGACCGCGCTGCCGCCGTCGTGTGCGCGCCACAGCTACCAGCCCGACTGTGAGGCCGCCGTCAACAACCAGATCAACCTGGAGCTCTACGCCTCCTACGTGTACGAGTCCATGGCCTTGTACTTCGAAGGCGAGGACGCGGCCCTCAAGCACGTCGTCCAGTTCTTCCGGCAGCAGTCCAGCAAGGAGACGGAGTACGCCCAGAGGCTCATGTGGCTGCACAACCAGCGCGGGGCCCACCTGCGTCTGCGCGAGATCGGCAGGCCTGACCGCAACCGCTGGCACGACCGGGTGAGGGTCATGGAGTGCGCCTTGCACCTGGCGATGGATGTGAACCAGAGCCTGTTCAGTCTGCACCGGCTGGCCACCGAGAAGAAGGACGCCCGCCTGTGCGACTTCCTGATGAGTCGCCACCTGCACGAGCAGGTGAAGTTCATCACGGAGCTGGGCGACCATCTCACCAACCTGTGCAAGATGGGAGCCCCGCAATCGGGCCTGGCCCAGCACCTCTTTGACAAGCTCACCCAAGCACGACAGCGACAAGGACTGAGCCTGGACTGCCTTCCCCGTGGCCGTGGGGTGACTTCTCCAGGTCACCACGCCCGGCATGCGTGTTGCAGTATCGCCCTTGCCAGACATTCCCTTGAAGTTTTTTTGTTTTTGTTTTTGTTTTTTCCCCTTTTCCCCTTCTTCTTCCAGGTTTGCCATTTCTTCCAATAAAGTTATTGGTTCCTAAATAAACAATGGTCTCTGGTGGATTGGTGTGTGCAGAACCCTCACCTTTTAAGCTTTCAGCAGGTATCCAAGCAAGCGTCCGTGCCGCCGACCCGTGCCCCATCCATCCCCAGGCGGCTCACGATCTCCGTGGACGGAGGGAGAAGGTATTGCGTGGGACCCTGGAACACACAACATCGATCATCCTTTTAAGACCACGTGCTGTATAGGCCTGTGGCGAGGTGGCTCGCATGGGGCCCCGGGGAACGTGGGTGCCGGTGCATAGGAAAAGTAGAAACCCACGCGGCCTGAAAATCACAGCGGCAGGAAGGAGAAGTGGTATTCTCCAAGGGCAGTCTCAGCCGTGAGGTTGGACTTTCATCTTTGTTCCAAGGGGCAGGAAGTTAGCAAGACAGCTGACGAGAAGAACACGTGATTTTAGAGCAGGCTCTTCTCGGCCAGCCACTTGCTTCCAGGCGCATAGGTACCTGCCGTTCACGGGACCGAGCCTCGGGTGGTTGCTTCCATGTACTTTGGCCCAGAGTCCAAGCACCAGGAACCCTCGCTCGGCCCCAGTGGCTTCGGACGACTGTCCTTTGGAACCACGCCGTGGAAAGAGCGTTCCACTTTTCCAAATGGCCAGCCCAACCTCAGACCCGAAAGCTGACCCACCGGCCCCTCCCTGGGACCACTGCCCAGTAAGGGCAGACATGCTTCACCTTGTTCTATTCAGGGGCCACAGCATGTGAGCTGGGTCCTAGGTCATAAAACACTTCCTGACTTGGGACAACTTCTTCCTTCCTCCCGCTTGATTTAGATGGATTTCGTCCCCAATTCTTTTCCTTTCCTAAGCTACGAAGTGAGAAGATCATTTCCTTGAGACGTCTCCTAAATTTTCATATCAGCACTTCGGTGCTACAAAACTTGCATCTAAGCACTGCTCTAGCTGCACCCCACAAATCTTGCTATGTGCTGTTTTGCTTCCGTCCAGTCCCACGTCATCTTGAGTTCCCCCCGGTCTCTCCGTTGACCCACACGTTGTTCAGACGTGCACTGGATCACTCGTTTCCAGATATTTGGGGATTTTCCCAGATCGTTCCGTGAACGATCTCCGGCTTAGCTCCGCCGCGGTCAGAGAACCCAGGGCACCCAATCCCCATCCTGTTGCCTTTGTTGACACTTGCGGCACGGCACGGAACGAGGTCCGTCTTGGGCGCTGTGTCGCGTGCACTCGGAAACCACGTGCTTCTGAAAGACGTGTTTCTGAACATTCCACTCTCACGCCTCTGCACTTTCTCTTAACGTGAAGCTTCCTTCATCCTCTCCTCCCCCTTTCTTCTCCCGATGATGACAATAATACTTCATTGGCTGCCTACGGGGAGGAGAACCCTGGGCCTTTCGAGACACGGAAATGCATTAATTGTTTCCTAACCTATTTTTCCTTTTAGAAAGTCAAAAAAGAAAACAAAATTCAAAGGAGACAGTTGACTCGTGGTGGCGCACCGGGCGCAAAACCAGTTACCTACGCATACGCACACGAAAAAGGATACAGGGAGCGAAGCGGACCTGGCGAGGAAACCTTGGCAGGTGACGAACGGGAGAGAC
>NW_011920539.1:0-1850 GCF_000151845.1 Pteropus vampyrus
TCAGTTGAAGGGCCCTGGGGCGACTCTGGCTGCTCTGATGAAACCAGGGGCCTCTGATTTCCCTGGGTCAAGGGAGCTCACACCCTACGCTCCCCACCAAAGGGCCAAGCTGACGCGGACACCCGCTGTGCCGCATACCAGGTGCAGACACCTCCAGGACAGCGGGGGAGCCCTGGGTGGCACAGGCGCATGCCGGAGGGCGGGGGGCTCAACCCACGGTCGGCGGAGGCCTCCAGCCCAGGGACCACACCTGGTCACCTCAGCCGGAGTGTCCTGTGATCTCAGTGACCTGGAGAGGCCTTCCGTGTGCCCAGTGCTGAGTGACACGCAGGCCCGTGGCCTCGGGAACAACCGCAAGGTGGCTAAGCTGGAGGAAGGGGCTGCCAGGAAGAGAAAATGCTGCTGAGGCCCAACGGTTTTGAAGACCGAAAGCTGCAGCTGAGCCAGTGTCACAGGCGACGCTGCCCTTGCCGTGTGGCCGAGGGGAGCGGTGTCCTGGACACGCCTGCACCAGGGCACAGGCGGGCTGGAAACAGACTGGGACACCCGGCGGGGACGGGAGTCCTGAGAGGCGGACGCCCAGGTCCCACGGGTGCAGAGGAGGCAGGGCAGGGGAGCCGTGTGCTGCCCGGAGCAACCCGGGTTCCCCCAGGAGCTGGAGGGGCTGGGAGGGCGGCTGCCTCGGAGGCTGTCATGGAGATGACCCAGAGCCATGGCGAGGCGGTGACAGCGGCAGTCTGGCTCTGCGGGGGCAGTGACTGTAGGAACGGACGCCCACCCCGCCTCCCCCGCAGTCCCAGCCGCCGGCGCCCCCTCACCCCACTCCAGGCTGCTCCTGCTCCGGCGGGCCCTGCCCCACCCCCAGCACGGCCAGAGCCCAGGGTCTGGACACAGAACAGGGGTACAGGGCGGGGAAGGACACGCCCAGACGGCACACAGCAGCGCTGACAGGCCACCGCTGTCTCCCCCGGCGGCAGATACTCTGCTGCAGCCTCCATGGCATCTGCTGGCCAACTGACAGGAGGCGTTGCGTGGACGCAGGATACAGCTGGCCCAGCGACGCTGGGGACCACCAGCCCGCACACCTGCGGCCAGGAGGGTCGGCAAGCCAGGGCTGTAAGGAGGAGGGAACGTCAGCTCCTCGGATCAGGAGGTGGCTGAGGGTGGGGGCGCAGGGGGAGGCAGGCCAGGGCCAAAACGCCGCCCAAGCAGACAGGGCTGAGCGCACGGGCCTTTTCCACCCAGGCAGGTGGCGGGGGCTGCAGCCTGAGCCGCCCGCCCCAGAGACCAGGGGCAAACTCAGTTCACTGGTGCCCGGTACACGGTGAGCAAGGCCCGTCCCCTCAAGGCGTGCACCCTGGAACCGGGGAGACTGATGCAGAAACAGTTAACGGACGGGAAAATAGAGCAGCAGGATCGTAGACGTGAACATATCAATACCTATGTTAACAGAAACGGATTAACGTTAACAGAAACGGATTAACGTTCCCATCAAAGAGCAGATGCGTTCAGCAGGCTGAACTACACGCTGTTGGTAAGAGCTCCTTCCCATTTAGAGATACAGATGTGTCGAAATAAAAGGGCGAGAAGGATGTGTCAGACAAACGCTCATCAAGAGCAAGCTAGGCGGCCACGTTAACATCAAAGCGGACACTGAGCCGAGGGACAGCGCCGCGGAGGGGGGGGGGCGCGGCTCATCAGCAGGAAAGCGCGAGGTCGCCCAGGAGACCTAACGGTGCTGACCGCGCACGCGGCCAAGGGGCGGCGGCGAGCCAGACGGAGCAAAAGGAAGAACAGACCGGTGAAGGAGTTGGAGGTTTTATCTTCCTCTACGGTTACTGTAGGCGAGG
>NW_011920540.1:0-1239 GCF_000151845.1 Pteropus vampyrus
AAAAGAGATCCTGCTGAATTGTGGCTCTGGAACGCCCGGTGTCCACACTCCGGGGAGGTGGAGGTGCTGGGAGCGGCCTGCCTTCTCTGGTAGACCAGGGGTCCAGCCAGGTTTCCTTCGAAAATCCACCATATACATATATATGCATATAGATGAACATATATATGCATATATATGTATATGGTAGATCTGGCAAAAAGCTCTCTAGTGACGTCCATTTTGAGCCGGAACTGCAGACTTCCGAGATACGGCTCACTTGCGGCAAATTCACGGCCCTCCCGGCGCCTCGGGGCTCTGAGGGCGATGCTCGGTCGTCTGCGGGTACGGGGTTACGGAAGTTGCGGAAGCACTCACTGACACTTTGAGCCCCTAGAGGTACAAACGACGTCTCATTCCTCTCTGTATCCTCGTGCAGAGCTCCAGGCCACCCACAGACAGCGTACCCGGGGATGCTTTGGCCCCTCCGTCCCTGGAGGCCGTCACCGGCTGGAAAGAGGTCAGTTGGGGGACACTGCAGACAGCTGTGGGTCTGATTTCGGCCTCCGTGCCTCTTGAGCTTTGCGATCATCTCTTTGAGCCTTTCATTTCTTCATTTTGAATGCGTACACGGGACCATTACGAGCATCCCAGGCAGCAAGGTGAGGGAGAGGGAGGTGTCTGCTTCCGTCCTGAAGTCTGATTTCCAATGCGGAAAGCAGGAAGGAGCAGAGGCCTTAGGAAGGAGCCCCGGGGCCTCTGGGATGAAAAGAGATCCTGCTGAATTGTGGCTCTGGAACGCCCGGTGTCCACACTCCGGGGAGGTGGAGGTGCTAGGAACGGCCTGTCTTATCTCAAACGTCTAAGGAAAATACAGCCTTTTGTTATAAAAATCACTATATATATATATATATATATATATATATATATATATATATATATGTATGTATATATGTGTATATACATATATACATATATGAATATAAATATAGAAAGAGTGAGAGAAATAGATAGATACATAGATAGATAGGTAGATAGAGAGAGAGAGTGAGAGGGAGAGAGAAAGAGAGAGAGATAGAGATATAGAGATATCTATAGATTCAGATACAGATATAGATATAGATATATCTAGGGGAGCTCTGGCAAAAAGCACTCTAATGACGTCCATTTTGAGCCGGAACTGCAGACTTCCGAGATACGGCTCACTTGCGGCAAATTCACGGCCCCTCCCGGCGCCTCGGGGGCTCTGAGAGCGATGCTCGG
>NW_011920541.1:0-6765 GCF_000151845.1 Pteropus vampyrus
AGTTCCTAGAACAGTCTTGTTTCGGTGCTTCTTGGAATACTTTTTAGGGTTAGAAACTGCATCATCAGTCCCCAGTGACATCGTTCGTGTTCGTTTTCCTCTTTCCAAGCAGGTGTGAGAGGAATGAACGTGGAGCAGAGTCCATCGCTGAGTCTCCAGGAGGGAACCAATTCTACTCTGAGGTGCAATTTTTCTACCACGGTGACATTTATGCAGTGGTTCCGACAGAATCCTGGAGGCGGCCTCACCAGTCTGTTTTTCATGAGTTCAGGAACGAAGCAAAATGGAAGGTTAAGCTCCACCTTGAATACTAAGGAACTGCATAGTACCCTGTTCATCACAGCCTCCCAAGTGCAGGACTCAGCCACCTACCTCTGTGCAGGGGACGCACAGTGCTCCCAGGCGATCTGCAGCCTATACCCAAACTACAGCTGGGCCTGCAGCCCCACCCTTCCCACGGGGCAGGCATGTTGCTGGCACAGTTGCCTTTGCACAGTAAATTTATTGCAATAAAGCGTGTCCAAGAGTTAATAGAATACTCAAAAGTTTAGAGATTCATGCTTTGAAAATTGCTGCAACATTGGAAAGCAAATATTCATAGGCTTAGAAATACAAATTAAATAGAAAAATAATAGCTTCAATAAAAAAATGTCATTTGCATGTGCAGTTTGAACTAATTCAGCAAACTCAGTATTAACATAGAAGATAGTTAAATTAATTTTCCTTGTAATTAAAAAGACAGTGATAGCATACATAAACAAGCATTCTGCATTATTATATACAAGTCATGAAAGCACTTTTAGTTTCTTAGAAGTCCTCTGCTATTACAGAAAATGTCAGAGAAAACATTAAAATGTTGCTGTATAAATTTACATTTAAAATTAAATCTGATTGCTATGAAGAATTAAATCTTTTATAGAAAAATTGTTCCACTAGTGACATCAGCTCTAGATTCACTAGAATTTATATTTTAAATTCATTTATCAACTATTTATGCTAATGTTGCCACACCATAGAAAATACTCTTAAGAGCTCCAAGATCAGTTCCAACAACAGAAATAGCCATCTCAAAATTAAAAATTATGAAATATTCTGTTTGCAGTATTTTTATTAACAACAACTGACATTGCTTTCAATTATATTGATTGAAATGTGATACAGAATGTATAAATGTAAAAAATAACTCACTAAATTAATTTTTAGAAAATCTTATTATTGTCAGGATCCCACACTAATAAAGTATTTTTTGTTATTGAATTGTTAAAAGTATGACCTCAAAATATTTTTTGCAAATTGTAATTTTATTTTGTTTCTTATGTATCATTGTAAATCCCATCGTGTTTTCTAAGTAAGAAAATATTTTTTAAAAGAGAGCTCTATATTTTATTACATAATATCACTTTTTCTTTTTCCTGCCCCAAATTTTCATTTTGTACTGAGTCCCAAAAATTATAGTAGTCAGTCTGGCTGTGAGTTTTCGACACTGGAGTTGATCTTGGGAGGAGGGAGCTAGAAGCCAGAAAGCAATCAGGCTGTTTGAGAAAGCAGTTTTTTCCTCTACGTATGACTGAACTCATGCACCTCCTCCAGGTTCTACAAGTTGCTGAGTTTTCTTCTTACAAGAGAGATATGATATGTTACAGATATACATATAAGAAATGAATTTCCAGAAAGAAACGTTCTGTTTCCCCAGGACTCAGCCATAGAGTCCACCCCCATTGCACTGCCTGTGATGATCCTTACACTCAGTGGTGAAGTCCTATTCCATTCCATTTTTCTAGGGACTTAGGTTCTCCTTGATCCATCACTGATCCTATAGGAGAAATGAAAACCCAGACAGAAACTCATCCTGAGGACCCCAACTCTGTCACTGAAGAGGGCTCAGGGTTGGTTGGGGGCTACCGTAGACATACCTGACTGCATGAGGCTGTGAAAATGGTCTTGGTGTTCCATGATGCAGGACAAGTTCTCCCAGGTCTCACACCACTCATATTGTACAGAACCAGTCCTCAATAAATCTTTCCTTTGTTAAATTGTAAAAAAGAATTTTAGAGCCAGAAGAGCCCTTAGAAACTTTTTAGTCAAATTTCATTTTACAAAACAGAAGCTAAATCCAAGATGCCAGTATGAAATAATAAGATAGTAACTGAGCTGGGAGTAGAAAGAAACTGGATCTCATTAATCCCTCTTCAGGATTCTTGTCCCTGCTTTCTTCCTGCGGAACCATCCTGCTGAGCAAAGAGAGCTAGTTAATGCAAGCCCCTTCACTTAGATCTCCTGCAGGACCATCCTGCTGAGCAAAGAGAGCTAGTTAATGCAAGCCCCTTCACTTAGATCTCTGCAGTTTGAGTTTGTGAAAGCTGTGGCCTAACATTTTGACCGCTGAAATGAAGCATTCTAATTGATGTAAATGTTTGACCCTTTGGGCAGGAAAGAAGACAGGCTGAGCCATCGTCATTACCCGCAAACCAAGTCCATCACGCACTGGCTTGTAAGAGTAAGCCAACAGGTATAGTGCCACCTACTAACACCCTCATGTATTTCTAAAGGTTTTTCTAGAAATTGCAAATATGTTTATTATCCCAGGCAGACATTTCTGAAAGCCAGCACATGAGTAGAGACCATCACTATCACGTTGTTGTAAAGAAATGATTATTGGACTGTGGAGCCCAAGGGGAATATCGTCGTCATGCAGCTGGCAGTCCATGGAGATACTAGAAGAAGCCTCTCCAGATCGACACTTTGATGATGAGTCACGTGATAGCCAATGAAATAATCTTGGGGCTGCAAATTTTGTCCAGGGCTTCACTATACCTGTGCTAGTCTTAATATGTGGAATACTCTGCTGAACAGAGTATAGTTAAATGATCATATTCCATTCTGGATCCGTAACTCAAGAGGGCAAATGTTGATCTGAAGTGTCTGGTCTCTAAGAAGAGGGAATTTACTCGATGTAAGATTTGGGAGTTCTAACTTATGGAAGATGAATGAGAGAATAGAGGAAGATCTTTAGAATGGAGAAATTTTATGTACGTAAAACACATTTATATTTACATGTTGATACTTATATGTTGATTTGTAATTCTTCATTATATCTGAAGAATCCTTAAATCCTTAAGGGTGTGAAATGAGGATGGGGGATTATGCTTATTCTCCATAACTGGAGAGGATAAGTGAGTACAAATCACAGGAAAGGGGCTTTCACATATGGAAATGAGGTGGTCTTGGTTTGCCAGGGACCATTTCTCATGTTCAATTCTTTAGAGCCAGTTTCTATTTGTAGTATTTCCCTAGCAGACACAGGCAATATTCAGCCTTCCCTAGATTTTTTTTCTTACAGAGGTAATTGGAAAATAGGAAGTTATTAAAGGAGATGAAAAAGAGTTTTTGACAGAGGGAGATAATTCTAGAAGTTTATAGGACTGAGAAATTTTATCATGTCTATGGAAAAGAACACTGTAGCCGAGTTTGGGAGTAAAATGATCAAGTCGGGACTTGAGTCAGCCAGCACTAGCAAAGGCAGCAGAAATCCATGCCAGGTGAGTTGGCTTATACTTCAGAGGCAATTCCACTAAGAATGTGAGTTAGTCACTGCATTTAGGACATGCCATACCTTTGATATCAGAAAATAAAAATACCTGTTGAACAAATTGACATATAGGTACTTTTTCTGAAACTGCAGCTTGATATTTTCTGACAATTCCTAATCTTTCAATACTCTGCTGTATATAATACACATAACAATGGCAATAGATTTCTTAAAGCACATCAGATTTCTCTTTGCAAATCAACACAATTATGGGTCAGACTGTTTCCCGTCTCATGGAAGTTCCCGTCCCTGTTTTTTTATCATTAAGATTCAATCCTTTACCTCTTGTCACAGTCAACTCTACTGAAGGAAGTTTGCACATTCTGACTCTTGGTAGGTACTGTCAGTTCTCTGGGAATAGCAAGGTCAAGGGCAAGACCAGCTTAGAGGAGCAGAGTCTGAAATAATAGGTATTTAAAATATCAAATGATCTTCTCGCTTACAAGTTTCCTTTAGAAAGAGTATTCCTCCATAACTGATAAATGTAGATGTATATTTTGGTTGAAAGAAAAGATTTTATATTTTCTTTGTATAAAAGACCTAGTCTAACACGGACTAGTGGAACAGAATTGGGAGTCCAGAAGTAAATCCATATTTATATGGGCAAATAATTTTCGACAAAAAAGACAAAAACATACGGTGGAGAAAGGAAAACCTCTTCAATAAATGGTGCTGAGAAAACTGGAAAGCAACCTGCAAAAGAATAAAACTAGACTGTTGTCTATCACCACCCACCAAATTAACTCAAAATGGATTAAGGATCTGAATATAAGACCTGAAACAATAAAATGCATAGAAGAAAACATAGGAATGATACTCAAAGATCTTGGACTTAAAGAGGATGTTATGAATGTGATCTCAAAGGCAAGGAAAGTAAAAGCAAAAATAAACGAATGAGACTACATCAAACTAAAAAGCTTGTGCTCAGCAAAAGAAAGCAACAACAAGGTAAAGAGACAACCATCCAAATGGGAAAACAGATTTGCAAGCAATGCCTCCAATAAGGGCCTAATATCCAAAATATACAAAGAACTCATAGGACTCAATAACAACAAAAAAAGCAAAGGACCCAATCAAAAAATGGGCAGAGGATCTGAACAGACACTTCTCCCTAGAGGACATACAAATGGCCAACAAATATATGAAATGATGCTCAACATTGCTAGCTATTAGGGAAATGTAAATCAAAACCGCAATGAGATACCATCTCACACCTGTTAGAATAGCTATAATCAACAGGACAAGTAATAACAAATGTTGGAGAGGATGTAGAGAAATAGGAACCCTCATACACTGCTGGAGGGACTGCAAATTGGTACAGCCACTATGGAAAACAGTATGGAGGTTCAAAAAACTAAGAATTGATCTACCATATGATTCAGCAATCCCTCTACTGGGTATTTGCCCCAAAGACTTGAAAACTTATATCTGTAAAGATATTTGCACACTGATGTTCATAACAGCGTTATTCACAGTGGCCAGGACATAGAAGCAACCAAAGTGTCCTACAATAGATGATTGGCTAAAAAACTGTGGTACATATATTACTCAGCCATAAAAAGAGATGAAATTCTGCCATTTACAACAATATGGATGGACCTTGAAATAATCATATTAAGCAAAATAAGCCAGACAGAAAATGTTGATAATCACGTGATATCACTTATATGTGGGATATAAACCTAAAAACAACAAATGAACAGGGCAAAGAAACAGAGACTCATGATCATGGACAATGGACTAGTGGTTACCAGTGGGAAGGGTGGAGGGGGGAGGGGGAAAAATATAAAATGTTAAAAAAAAAGAGACCTAGTCTACTATTGAATAAATAGCAACAGCATCTGCCTCTTTCCAACATGTAAATCATGACTCAGTAGAAGACAGAGACAGAAATCGTGATCTCGACATCTAAATTAATCTCTGATCTAAGACTTTGTTTGACCTATTGCTGCTTTTTTGTGTCTGAGCCCCTCATAGGCACAGGGTAAGAGAACATTGAACCAGCAAGTTCAGTAGTTATTGATTTGACCACAAGATGGTAGTGCTCCTCTGCTAATGCAGAATATGTGGATTCTGAATGAGTCATCTGTGGCAGAAGAAGAGCCTTTTTCCTGTTGGCTGGGCAGAGAATGTGAAAAACCCCATGTTTGTTAGAGAAAAGAAGGACAGCCTGATAACAGAAGTAGCTCAATTGGCTGAAGATTATAAGTGTATAATTGATCTCAATTAGGAAGAATGCTGAAGATATCCGTTGGAGCTTTATTTTTGTTCTTGTGGCTGCAACTGGACTGTGAGTTGAGAGTTTATGGGAAACAGGGTATATTAGTGGATTTTCTTTAGAAGCCAAGGAAGAGACTAGCTTTATTCAGGTTCCTTCCAGTTACTATAGAAGAGGAAAAGTATATTCTGGACAGTAATAATCTGGCATACTTTCATCTTTCTCTGACTTTTTCTTTCTGCATAGGGGTCATCCGAGGAGAGAAAGTGGATCAGCGTCCTTCTACCCTGAGTGTCCAGGAGGGAGACAGTTCTGTTATCAACTGTACTTATTCAGACAGTGCTTCAGTATACTTCCTTTGGTATAAGCAAGAAGCTGGAAAAGGTCCTCAGCTCATTATAGATATTCATTCATATAAGAACGAAAACAAAGATGGAAGATTCACTGTTTCACTGAGGAAGGCGGACAAACAGTTCTCCCTGCGCATCGAAGCCACCCAGCCTGGAGACTCAGCTGTCTACTTCTGCTCAGCAAGTCCACAGTGCTTCTCAGGCACCTGCAAGCTGTGCACAATCCTGGGAGTGGAGCAGCCCCCTTCTTTGAAGGGACAGACCTTTGTCAGATAGTGTTTGTCTGCAAGTGGAAACGAATGTGTTGTCTGTTAAAAACGCATAATAAGAAGGTTAGGTTTAAGGTGACCCAGAAAGAATGTTTTGTCAGTTGACTGTTTAGTGGATTTTTGAAATTTAGACTTTGAAAATGACTTTACATTTGCTAGTCAGGCTCTTTACATATAATTAAATTCTGAGTATTTCTATTACGAATGAGATTTTAAATCTTGTCTTTCAAATTTTTCTTGTTATTTTTTGCCCAATTATAAAGCAGTACATGCTAAATATAGAAAATATATAAAATATAAATATGTAAAATTGATAATTATACAGCCAGTTAATTGATT
>NW_011920542.1:0-2052 GCF_000151845.1 Pteropus vampyrus
TAGCTGTGCTCCCCTGCTAGTACCTCCAAACAAGCTCTAGGATAATACTTTAGACATAGCAAATTCACCATAAATTTGTGTGTATATGTACACACACACACACACACGTACCATACAATAGGGCCTCCAGCAAGGAAAGGGAATAAACAAATTTCAGAACGTTTTTTAGTCAAAATTATTTGTCTCATATTGCATATTCTTAGACATGATGAACAAATTTGATAACTAATGATACGAACTGATGATTTGAAATATTTGGTTCTATTTCAGGAACTTGCTCATACATTACTGACACTAGTTCAATATATTTTCCCATCCTTCTAAATATATTTGCCCCTTAATATGTGCTGTGACACCATAATATAAATTTTTTGACCTCCTAGGCAATTTTAGGTCTATGTTGCATACTCCCTATTGAATTTAGTATTCATAACCACTAACAATTCCTTTGCTCTCAACAGACACACCGGATTGTTGACTGAGCTCTCTATTCCTTCCCAAATCAACAACATGAATAAGACTTCTATATCACTCAGGCTTTAAAGTGATTCTAAAGGATTTCATGTAATTTTTGAAAGTACTTATGTTCATGTCATAAACAAAAACCTTTGAAAGGGTTCATATGTTTAAATTACACCCTTTGTTGACATTTTTGCCCTATCTTATGCTATGTTGCCCTTTACAGAGATCATACTTAATAAACGAGATTTATCTTTGAATGATTCACAATAAAAAAAATGTATTGCTCTTTGCTATATATTTACTTTTAGTCCATCATGCAATTTCTTCTCTCATAAAGCAACAGTTAAATAGAGATTTTTAATGTATAAATTCCCCAATGTCTCTCTCAAATTAAAAAAAAAATATATATATATATATATACACACACACACATATATATACACACACATATACATATATATATACATGTATACATATATACACACACATATATACATATATGTATATACATATGTGTATATATATGGTGTAAGATATCAGGTGTAAAATTACACATATATACACATATGTATATACATATACATATGTGTATATATATGTATATATATGTAATTTTACACCTGATATCTTCTCAACATTTAAAACCAGGCCATTTCATTAAATACTAGTACCATTTTAAAGACAACAATGTCCCAAAGAATTTATACATGAGTTCTCAGAACTTTACAACAAACAACTCCTTAACAGTGTTTTTCGACCTGATAATATATAAACCACATTTGCAATAAGACAGCTAATTTACAGAATTTCACTTTTCATGTTAACAGGTCAGAGTATATTTACATATGGGTAACAGCAAATTCAAAGAATTTGACTAAACAAAGAAGGGTTTGTTTTTATGACATAAAAAGAATACCAGTGGCAGAAAGTTCAAGGTTGTTAATAAGTTCACCAATGCCAATGGGATCGTTTCAACTTTCAATTATCCCAATTTTAGGCTGCAGAGACTTTTTTATGTTAAAGAGTGTCCAGTTGTCATATGGTACCTGCTTTCTTTAAGACCACATTTAGACAGTCAGAACGGCCATAGGTGAAATGGTGTAATGAAATATTTACCTTTTTATTCTGAATGAATTTCCTCCCCAGGGATTTCTACTTATATCTTATTGGCTATAAAACTGTCATACAGTCACTGTAGCTCTGAGAAATTAGGTATTTCAATCTGAGTGCATTGATACCCTCAGTAAAATTGAATCTCTAATAGTAAAGAAGGAAATAGTTGACATAAAATAGGCCACCAGAAATTTGATTACTTTGAAATAACAAGCATATGATATAATAACAGTAGAGAACTATATGTCAAAAATCTATGGCATTAATTTTTCTATTATATAAGTATTAGCCAGCTACATACCATGACCTTTAGCGTGCTACAGATATTTAAATAGTTAGGAACTGCAGTAGTAACTTCTATACCTGAATCAAGCATCTAGGATTGGTATGGTCAGACTTGTCATGCACAGAAAGACTATTCAGGTACTAAAGAAATCAAACAGGCTCAGACAACTGTGACTAAATCATGAAAAGCCC
>NW_011920543.1:0-2586 GCF_000151845.1 Pteropus vampyrus
TCTGGATCATTTCTAACCTCACCTCAAGCTATTATGATCAAAATTTTGCTTTCTGTCTCACTTCTCTGTATTTTGCATCTAGCATAACATTTACTTATGGTTTGAGGGTACAACTACACCTCTTTGCTTTTCACCATCTGATCATGAGATGGGTCCCTATTTACTGTTGGTAGTGGTATTATTATTATTATTATTATTATTTTAATATGGTCCATCTGCTTCTCATTGGAAGCACTCAAGTGTCGTTTATTATTAATCCAATTCCTGCTAGTCGTACTATTAGGAATTGTAACTTTAAGATTTAATTGAGCCAATCAATTTTATTTATTGTTTAAACAAGTTTGAGTTGGTTTTTTTGTCTCTTCGAATCAAATGGACAGAAAAAAATCCCAACAGTTATTATCTCTGAGTAGTAAAAATACATGCGATTTTTTTTTTCTGTATAGGAAAGTTTTTCTAAAACAAATTTAAAAGCCACTACTATGTATTAAACGAAGTAGGTATACAAAATCCACCTATAAAATAACACAATTTAAGAGCACTGCAATAGTGCAATATATGAACTCGTACTAGGCCAAGGCCTTGTTTTTATTAACTATTATATCCTTACCACTTATAATAGACCATTCCCTACATACGGTAGGTGTTCCATAAATGGTTCGTGAATGATTGAATAAAAAACATAATTGCCTATCAGCTATCCAGGATATTAAAGTGTACTGCTATTCAATGGGAGCTATTTGTTATAAGCAACTGTGGTATAGTTCTTTTATAGTACATGATTTATTTTTTTCCAAATTTTCACTTGGCCCAGGTTTATAGCCTTATTTAAATATTCTCCTAAATTATGCCTTCTTTTTGTTATTTTAAATGCTATAATTAAATAATTTAAAATAAAATAAAATTTTAGATAAAATAATTTAAAAGATAAAATTCTGAAAATTATCTTCTAATTTAATATGTATAATACTCTCCTTTCAATTTGCTATTAAAATATTCTAATGACATTTCCAGTTTGGTGAATATGTGGAAGCTATGGGAGAGTGGCACTCTTGGAGAGGGCATGTAAGCTCTGTACGCCTCCCCACGTAGCTTGCCCAATGCATCTCTTCTATCTGGATATTCATCTGTATCCTTTTTCATATCCTTTTATAATAAAGTGATCAATGTAAATACACACACACACACACACACACACACACACACACACACACACAGGCTTTTGTCTGGGCCAGCACTTAAGCGGAAAAGCGATGAAGCCAGAATTAGATTATGAAACTGAAAGTTAAATGGAGGACTTTGATAAAATAGGGTACAGAAACCATATGGTAGAAGTGTGATGACTTTACTGGCCATCCATTTTGTTTCAGGATGGATTTGGATGGATTTAGCTTCTTGATACTTGGTGGTTTTGTTTTGACCACATTTTTTTTTTTTTTTGAAAGAGATTAGAGATCAGGAACACAAACGTGAAAAACAAACAAAATACTCCCATTTTTTACTACTAGTTTGTTCACTTAAAAACGTACTCAGAAGGATGCACCTAAAAATGGCACAGATGATAGAGGCTTTGTTCATCCCTCTTGTGACCACATGAAAGTTGAGACGGAAACACAGAGCAAACAGCAAGCAAAGTCTCCTGGGATCTAGATGAACAGAAGCACTACAACAGGGAGAGAAGTAATTAATCAACCTGCAACAGTAGAAGGTAGGAGGGGGCAAAGATACAGGGCTGCCTGCCTGGTCCTGAGTGGCTGAGTGGGACAGAGGCTATGGCAGTGGCAGCTGGCAGCTGGCAGCTGCAGAGACCTCTTAAAGGGGCCATATCTGCAACCGGATTTTTGTGGTGATGGACTTGCTTGCTCTGAGCACCAGCACTTGGTCGGCTGCTCGGGCGGCACCAGAGACTTACAGGGGGCCACTGAGTTGTTGGAGTGAGGGCCAGAGGCGAGGCTTTCTCATGGGCAGAAGTGCTGGCAGTATTGCCATAGCTGAGACATCATCAAACTGGATAAGAGAGGTCACTCTGCCCAGAGGATTCCCTGAAACTCTGCCTCCCCCAACTTGTGGCCCCACCCAAGCCACATCCAGGTGTATCCTCAGTGAATCCAGTGCTCCTTACTGAGCCAACCCCAAGACCCACACTGTTGGCAGCTGGCCTCAGTTTCTGGCATGACTTGTTGAGGCAACTATAAGCACAGCATCTGTGGATTGCTTGCCAAATCTTAACAGTTGGCCCTAGAGGGGTAGAGGCTTAGGCTAAATTTGGTCTGCAGCTGAATCCCTCTCAGGACTGTGCCACTGGACACCTAATTCACAAATCCACACTAATAAGACCGGGACACTTAGGAGTTTTGCTTCATACATAGAAATAGACATGGAAAGGCAGCCAAAATGGGAAGACAAAGAAGCAGAAATCATATGACAGAACAGAACAGAGATCCAGATATAATGGAGTCAAGTAATCTAACAGGTGCAGAGTTCAAAACACTGGTTATAAAGATGCTCAATAAACTTTTGGTTAAATTCAGTGAGAACTTCAAAAACATAAAAATGGAAATGGAAATTATAGAAGTGAACCAGTCA
>NW_011920544.1:0-2057 GCF_000151845.1 Pteropus vampyrus
TCATCTCTGTCTATCATCTATCATCAGTCAGTCTGTCTGTCTGTCTATCTATCTATCTATCATCTATCTATCTATTTATCTCTCTATCATCTATCTCTCTCTCTCTATCATCTATCTCTCTATCTATATCTATCTATCTATCTATCTATCATCTATCTATCATCTATCTATCTATCTATCTATCTATCTATCTATCTATCTATCTATCATCTATCTCTCTCTCTCTCTATCATCTCTCTCTCTCTCTCTCTCTCTCTATCTATCTATCTATCTATCTATATCTATCTATCTATCTAGAATTTAGCAGGTGGACTCCTCACCGCCAGGACCTCAGAACACAGCTATATGTGAAGCTGAGTCTTTACAGAAGGGATTAAGGTAAAATGAGCTCACCAGGGTGGGTCCTGATCCCATAGGACTGTGTCCTTATAACAAGAGATGAGGACAGAGACACACACAGAGGGATGACCACGTGAGGACACAGGGAGGGGACAGTGCCTACACGCCCAGGAGAGAGGCTTCAGGGGGATCCAGACCTGCCCACACGTGGATCTCGGACATCTGGCATCTGGGATGTCACACATAAATGTCTGTCCTTCGAGCCGCAGTCCATGGTGTTTTTCTGGCCCCCCAAATAGACTAACATGATGGTACTGGGACACGTGACCCCAGCACAGCGGGTTCACCGCGTCTGCTGCCGCTGAACTGCTTCCACGCGGGGTCTTACAGACAGTGCTACACATGTGTGTTCAGGACACACACACGCACGTGCCAGGTGCATAGGCATCGCTGGCTCACGGAGCAGGCAGGCATTCCGCTGACGCATGTAAACCGATCGACAAACTTCACTACCACTGACGAGTTTCAGCGTTCTGATTCCCAGTGATCACGCTTATTTTTTTTTTTTTTTTGGTAGGCTGCCGAAAACGCAGCATTTATGTAATGAGGGGGGGCGGGGGCAGGTTGCATATAATGTTTCTACCGCAACCTTCACTATGGTGATTAAAGACAACCCATGTGGGGACCGGACGTGCTCCTTTCTCCCTGGTCCCCATGCGCCACCCACCTGATCTGAAAGCGTGTCTCCCAGTGAGGAAGGCAGCTCGGCTCGGGGTGCAGACCGGGGCGGCCGCCAGGTGCTGCGTGAGCCTCACGCCTTCTTCTGCCAACCAGTCGATATGTGGCGTCCTGAACAAACCACACACAGGTCACGGGCGGGAAGAGGACGTGCGTCCAGCCTGAGCAGACCCCCGCGGCGGAAAGCATGGGGACGGAGTGCGTCCTACGACGTCCGTTACCAACGTCACTGGGTTTTAGAGTTAGTTGGGGTCTGGTCCCCTGTGGGAGCAGGTAAAACCACCTCTCAAAAGTGCGATTCGCAGTCCCAGGACGCCGGTCATTCCCAGGGGCTGGTGTGGTTTGAATTATCCACTAGCAGCGCAGGTGGGAGCTAGCGGCTTTCTCTTCTGCTTGTCCAGGTCCCAAAGTTAGGAGGGAGGGGAGTGGCTTATGGAGGAATGGGAGTGGCTTACGGAGGGAGGGGTGTGGCTTGCGGACGAAACGGTGTGGCCAATTGGAACGGGTGTGGCTTACGGAGGGAGGTGAGTGGCTTACGGATGAAGGGGAGTGGCTTATGGAGGGAGGGGCGTGGCTTACGGAGGGAGGGGTGTGGCTTAACAGCTGTCAGCTCTCACACACCAGAAGCTGGAGTGGAACTCCCCCTTACAAGCAGGAACCCCAAAGTGAATTGACTTAGTCCCCACTCTCCATAGCACGGGGAGACGGAGGCAGAAGAAGGAAGGGTGCGGCCACCAGTCCAGGAACGCCTGGGGCTCCCAGAAGCTGGAAGAGGAAGGAAGGCCTCTCCTCTGGAGCCTCGGGAGGGAGCAGCGTGGTCCTGGGACACCTGATGTCACACTCCTGGTCTCCAGGACCGGGGGGAAGACACATTCCTGTGATTTTCAGCCACCCAGTGTGTGTCACTGATTAACGCTGCTCAGGAAACACACGTTCTATGTTTGTTTGAAAGGCTTTGGATTTCTCTCTTTTTCCTGGTC
>NW_011920545.1:0-6682 GCF_000151845.1 Pteropus vampyrus
TAATTGAGACCCATAATTAATACCAAATAGTCATAATCTATTAGCATTGTAGGATGGAGGACATTACACCGGGTAAGAATCGCTTTGGGTTTTTTTCACGGTCAATTGTGCTAGGCGAAGGACTATCCGCCTGCAGTTTAATGGAACCCTTAACTCACACCCACATATGAACGTTAACTCCAAATTGGCTAAAAATCTTAAATGTATTAGGAAAATTTTTAAATTTCAGCAAGGTAAAAATAAACTCATTTTGTAGGATTTACCCATGGTTTCTCATATCAGACACCGACGCAAGAGCGATGCAAGGAATAAAACCATGTCCTCAAGAATATAATCTTTTTGAGCATCTAAGGAACCTACCCAGAGAGTAAAACCACAGGCCGTGGAACGGAAGAAAAAGAACGTATACATTTGTGAAAAGTATCCGATATCGATGTACTAAAAACTTGCACAGCACATCGACTAAAGACTACTGGCGAAACTTTAAACGTACGCTACTATAAACACTCTCGAAACCACAAAGAAATGGTCAACGGTCACACGAAGATATTGAATCTCAATCGCAAAAAATGGGAAAAACACTACGGTGCCTCCTTCCCACACAGGATAGCTAACTAAAATTCAGGCGGGAAAAAACTAGACAATGACATAGCGGCAGCCTTAAAATGTCGCTTCTACAGATGCAATGTACAGCATACTACGTGTACGATAGTTTGCCATTTCCGCCCAAAAAAGTGCCATGGGTCAAACTCCACCCTAAGAAATTGAAAATGGAAGTTCTAAAAAAGAACTTCATAAACATACATATAAATGATACTGTCGAAGGAACGGGTGTTAAAACTATTTAGTTACCCGTGAAATGGTCAATGAATAAACTAAGATCAATTCTTTAAAATTAATTAAGTAAAAAGATGCAGAGTACATATAAAATGCTAGGGCAAATCCTCAGAAACAAACCTAGAATTAATGTAGGATACAGTGGTTCCACTGAATGTTGAAATGCCAAAATATTGGAATTCGGGGACATGAGCACATATCTCTACACCCACATTTATGGCAGCATGATTCGCACTAGCCAGGATCTGGAAACGATACAGAATCCATTGATACACAGAACAAATGCGGTACATACACAGAAGATTAGTAGTGAGCCTTAACAACTCAGGTGATACTGCCCCAATTGCAGAACAGCAGTACGCAGACGCGGTTCAATCAAGGAAAGGAAGCTACTCTTACTGTGCGGCTCCTACTAACTGGAGACACCTGCCACTCTATCAATAGCCACTATACCAGGTATCGGGGATCAATCTCCTCAGAACTGCGAGTCATCATGGCGGCTCTCGCGAGAGCGCGGCCCACCATGCCCCGGCTCTTGCGCCAGGGTTTCAGAAACTTCTACCAGGTGTCGGGGAACAACGACCCGGGACGCATTACATGCGGTGAAATTTTTCTATTACAGTATTCTGCAACACTGACGCCAAGGAAACAAACTAGTAACCGAAAGAGGGTGTTATCGGCATCACAACTAAGACATGGATCAAGGGACCATTATAGAGCCCAAATCTGACCCCACATCAATGTCGCTAGGGTTCCCGGACAGCCGCACGAAAAAAGACAAAGAGCACTAGCAGACAAGCCAAGGAAAAAATAATTTTCCACACCACTCCTTGCTCTACTGGGGCCTCAGAAGACCGAGACGTCTACGCCAAACACTCTGGACCATTCGCGCACGAAGAAGGTTCTCCCTACCTGTTCCTCCTGTGGCTCAAGTCCCAGGAAGCTTCTGAGGTAAACCAGGTACAGACGCAGTCCGACCTCGTCCCAGAAACTCAGCACCTCCACGACCAATGCTGCACTGACTGAAATCTCCTCAGAACTGCAAGTCATCACGGCAGCTCTCGTGAGAGCGCGGCCCACCACGCCGAGGCTCTCGCGAGAGCGCGGCCCACCAGCCGCGGCTCTCACGCCAGGGTTTCAGAAACTTCTACCAGGTGTCGGGGAACAACGAACCGGGATGCAGTACATGCGGTGGAATGTTTCTATGACAATATTCCGCAATAATGATGCCAAAAACACAAACTAGTAATCGAAAGAGGGTTTTAGTGGCATAACAGCAAACGCATGGATCAAGGGAGCATTATAGGGCCCAAATCTGACCCCACGTCAATGTCTCTAGGGTTACCGGACAGCCGCACGAAAAAAGACACAGAGCACTAGCTGACAAGCCAAGGAAAAAATAATTTTCCACACTACCCCTTGCTCTACTGGGGCCTCAGAAGACCGAGACTTCTACGCCAAACCCTCTGGACCATTCGCGCATGAAGAAGGTTCTCCCTACCTGTTCCTCCTGTGGCTCAATGTCCCAGGAAGCTTCTGAGGTAAACCAGGTACAGATGCAGTCCCACTTCATCCCAGAAACTCAGCACCTCCAGGACCAATGCTGCACTGACTGAAATCTCCTCAAAACAGCAAATCATCACGGCAGCTCTCGCGAGATCGCGGCACACCAGCCCGGGGCTTTCATGAGACGGCGGCCCACCAGCCCGGGGCTCTCGCGTGACCGCGGCCCACCAGACCGGGGCTCTCGCGAGAGTGTGGCTCACCCACCCGGGGCTCTCGAGTCAGGGTTTCATAAACTTCTACCATAGGAAGTGCTTGCTTTAAGTTTGCATGAGTTAATAATAGTCGAAAAATGGTCTGAAGTATTCACTTAAACCAGACCAGACAAACTGTTCCTGAGAACTCCACAGGCTGCAGTGTCACCCATACCCTAGGTGCTCACACAGCGCCCTCTGCTGTTTACACGATAGAACAGCTTAGATGGATAAGTCGACTCTAAGACTCATCTCGGCCATGCCCCAGGACGACCCCTCTGCCACTCACAGGCTTGCGGAAGGGGAGAGGACATAGTGGCCTCGGAGACTCGCCTAATCCCTTACACGGGGACCTCCTCTGCCCATCAAGATCTGGCAGCAGCTAAGATAGAGCATGCCCCTCTAAGTCTCTTCTCAATCATTTTTCCAGGACCTCGTACGTCCCTCACATACCAAGTTTATGCCACCAGAAATAATTTGCCAAGGTCTCTGTTCCCACGTTTTCCAGCCCCCGTAGCCCTTCACATACTGTGCTTGTGCGAGACTGGACAAATCGCATCCAATTCTCTACTGCGCTGTATTCCGGGAACCCCCTTTGCACTTCTTAGAGCAGGGATAGAGAAATCACGTCCAAGTAAGTCTCTACTGCCTCCTACCAAAGTGAGAAGAAAAGAAAAGTGTAGGGAGCTAAAGCTCCCAAAATTCAAAAGACTGCATGGATTATCTCGGGAGGCCTGCTTGCATAAAAAAGGGAAAAGGCTGGTTCTGTGGAATTCCAGGAAGAAGAAGAATAAGTATAGAAAAAGGGAGTGTCGAAGGGACTGTCAAAGGAAGTGTCGATTGTACCTTGATCTTCAGGATGTTACTTTAATTATGTTATCTTGGGATACACAAAGGAAAAGATTATGTATAAAAAGGAGCATAAGAAATAAACTCGGAGAGACAGTTGTGAGATCTGTTCTCCCTCCTGCACTCTGTCTGTCTTCTCTTTTTTCTCAGTCCTCACTCCCCCATTCAGGTACCTGGTTTGACTTGGTCGGCTGGTTTCCGACAAGTGGCGCCCGAACAGGGACCTGAAAACGGGGGAAAATAGCAAGGACCCACCGCGAGACGAGTGCACTCGAGATTGGCCAAAGAAGCCGTGGGCGGTGAAGGTGAGTACGCAGGAGCTTTTGTAATATAGAAACTGAAAGAGAAAATATAATGGGCCAAGGAAATAGTCTACTGCTATTTGTACATATGCTTAAGAATATGCATAGAGTTAGAGGAGCTAAAGTAGGTCAGCGACAGTTAATGAAGTTCTTGCAACTTATAGAAGTTTGTCCCTGGTTTCCTGAGGAAGGGACAATTGATTTAGAGACATGGTTAAGAGTGGGTCAAAAGTTACAGGATTACTATGATGCCCACGGACCTACTAAGGTTCCGGTAGATACTTTTGGGCTTTGGACTTTGAATAGACATTCTTTAGACCCTAGGCATGAAAGAGATCAGATTAAAGAACAAATGTCACTTGTACTTAAAAATTGTTCATGAGTATGACGAATCTGAGGCTGCTGGGGTTGTGCCTTCTGCCCCTCCGATGCCTCTCCCTCCTTTCGACTCCATTTTTACTGATGATGAGGAGGAGGCGGCCGCTAGATATCATTCACCTGATGAAGATTCAGCTCCACTTGTAGCTATTGGAGGCGTTGCCCAACACGCAGTACCAGATCCTGTATTAATATGAGGGCGAGGGCATGTTTGTGTTTTTCCGCAGGGAGCTGACGGAGCACGCTGGTTGCCTGAACAACTAGTGCGGCATGCCGAAAATGAACATCGAGATTATTCTTCTGATGGGAATACTGATTAATCCAACAGCTTATGCCGCAGTGCATTGGGCTTACATCCCGGATCCTCCGGTACTACATCCAACTGTTTGGTCTGGGCCACAGATCCAGGTTTTTTCTAATAACTCTAGACTTTTAGGATTGCCATTAGCCATGGAACAGCAATATGTATATGATAATTTTAATTTTTCCGGATCAGCAATAGGACTACCTATTTGTTTTCTTTTCAATTCTACTTCCCAACCTGGGTGTTTGAATATCACGGAGCAGCCTTGGCCTAGGAAAGGAGGAGCTGTTATGCTTGGGGCTCCTGATGGCGAAGCTGTAAGCAATAATGATACGATCCCGTTTGAACTTTGTCACTCAAAGAGGCATGTGCAAAAAGATTCGGTATGGTGGCATCGTTGTCATCAAGAGAATGTCACTTTGTACCGGGTAACAGGATTTAATGAAACTGTTTGGGACTTCTCTCGGCCTTATGACACTGGGACTGCTTTATCTGCCGGACTCTGGAAAACGAGCTCTGGCGCTTGGCAGACTCATATTTGGAAACTGGCTGCCGGACTTGTGACAATGAGTATTAGCGTGACTAATGAATCTCGGACCAATTCACACAGTAGTGGTTCAGGAGAAAGATTCTCATATGCCCTTAGAACTTGTGTTAATGTCCCATATATATTATTGTTAGGAAATTTCAATATTACCGTAGATAATAATACTAATCAATTTAATGTATCTTGTAATAATTGTCAGCTGTCTAATTGTGTTACTCCTGCTAACACTTCTGTTCTCGTGCTTAGACAACCGCCATTTATAATGGTTCCTGTTAACCTTAAATGCCCTTGGTTTGATGAATATGGGTTACAGGTTTTAAAAGAGATTAACATGGCCTTAGGAAGATCTAAAAGGGCTGTGGCTGTTGTTGTGGCAGGTATTCTTGCAGTTGTCGCCTTGCTGGTTACAGCCCCCACTGCTGCCATATCCTTGTCCAACTCTGTGCAAACTGCAACATTTGTTAATGATCTGACAAAAAATGTTTCATTAGCTATGGGATCTCAAGAAAGTATTGATGAAAAAATTGAACAAAAATTAGATGCATTACATGAAACAGTAAACTTTTTGGGAGAAGAAGTTCAAGCCTTAAAATTGTCCTCCCGCTTACGTTGCCATGTACAATATCGATGGATTTGTGTAACTCCAAAAAGGTCAATAGTACCACCCATCCTTGGGATAAGATAAAAAATCATTTACAAGGGATCTGACATAGTGCTAATATGTCATTAGATTTAGTTCAATTACATCGAGATGTTTTAGCCTTAAAAGAAGCTCCCAAACTACAAATAAATACTGATCAAACAGTGCAAGAATTTATAAAGGGTTTAAAAGGTTTAGTCCCTACTTGGGGACCATTTACTCATTTATTAGGATTTGTTATCGTTCTAGCCTGTTTCGTGTTAGTCATCTTGTGTTTATTGCCAAATCTGTTGAAATGCTCAATACGAGCAGTGCGAGATGTTGGTTCCGAGATACATGCGATAAAATTAAAAAATAAAATTGCCCCAATATAGTGGATGGTAGTCAAAGACGTGTAAGGACTTCTTGGAAACTGGACAACCTAAGACAGGGCATGTGTGATGGAATACATGTTCCAAGGACGGGTAAGCTCCATGTTTCTTTCGCAGGAAGCCACCTAAGACAGGCACGGTCTACTATAAAGTAAAAAAGGGGGAATTGTAGGGAGCTAAAGCTCCCAAAATTAAAAAGAGTGCATGGTTTATCTCGGGAGGCCTGCTTGCATAAAAAAAGGAAAAGGCTGGTTCTGTGGAATTCCAGGAAGAAGAAGAAGTATAGAAAAAGGGAGTGTCGAAGGGAATGTCAAAGGAAGCGTCGATTCACCTTGATCTCCAGGATGTTACTATCTTGGGATACACGAAGGAACAGATTAACAGATTATGTATAAAAAGGAGCATAAGAAATAAACTCGGAGAGACAGTTGTGAGATCTGTTCTCCCTCCTGCACCCTGTCTGTCTTCTCTTTTTTCTCAGTCCCCGCTCCCCCATTCAGGGACCTGGTTTGACTTGGTCGGCTGGTTTCCGACAGAAAAGGTTTTTAAAAAAGTAACCTCGACAGGACGATCAGATTCCTATCTGGGCCAGGTCCTGGTGGGTAGTCGAAGCCCAAACCTATCAGTTTAGTGACACATTTTCAGCCAGCCCTGTCCGTTGCTGCTCTGCAGCTAGCTAAACACACTTTTTAAAACT
>NW_011920546.1:0-3156 GCF_000151845.1 Pteropus vampyrus
TCGGAAAGAACTTGCATCTAGGAAGCGGTCATAATGGCACCCGCACCCTTCGGATCGATGTGGCGGTTAAGCGAGATAATACACGAAAGCGCTTCAAACGGTGCCCGACACAGAGCCGAGTGCGTGTGCGGTCCTTACTGCTAGCATTTTCATGGAAAGGCCTTGCGGGGGACACGGGGACACCGGGGCGTCCGGTCCTCCAGAAAAGGTCTTCACTCTTCCAGGAGCCTTGGGAAGCTTCTGGTTCCCAGCCTGGCCCCCTTGCTCGCGTTTTAATGGGGAGCCTGGTGGTCCTCGCCGGCTGAACGGAGACAGACGTTCCCTGCAACCGTCAGGAGCTCAGGTGGCTACTAAGCGTTGCCAGCAGGTGGCCCCAGCGCGCCGTGGATGCGCTGGCCCTTTGCCCTCCGTAGTTTCTTAAGGCTTTATCCAGCACCCACCCCACCGTGTGGATCAGGGCACGGGCTGTGGGCCCCAGACCCTGGCTTCAGGAAGAGTGTTAGCGATTTGTTATTCTGGTCTTTTACTTTTACACGGTTTTGGCCTTTATTTGATTCATTCATATATTCATTTGACGGATGTTTATTAGATGCCTACTCTGTTCCAGAGCCTGCTTGGTCGATGTCAACGAAGCAGAACGAGGACCCTCACCCTCCCGGAGCTTATGATCCGACAGGCGGCGATAAAGGTAATAAATTACGCAGCGTGTTAGAAGTGCGGAGGAAAAGTGTAGCCAGAGCATGCGGGTTCGGGGGTGTCGGGATGGGCGGGTTGCAGTGCTGAATGAGGTGGCTGGACGCTGCCCCGTTAGAAAGGCGAGATTTGGGCAAAGATTCAAAAGAAACGCACATAGCCAGGCAGAGAGCTAGGGGGAGAGCGTTCAGGGGCCCGGGAAAATTTGGAGCGGTTGTGTTTACGCTTTCGTGGACGGGGTGACTGAGACTCAGAGGAAGGGCGATGACTCGTTCGAGGCCTCGTAGTGGGTCGCCGGCAGAGCTGGCCTGGCTCCCCCTGGTGCGCTCCGGCCTCGCGGGTGCTCACCAGTACACGTGACCCCTGTGCGTTCGCCGGGACGCTGGCGCCTTCTGGGAGTCCTGGAATGCTGCTGGCTCGCAGCCCGCTGGGGCGGTGACTCGGGCCATCCTGGCGGACGCCCCCGTTGGGTAACGTGGAGCTCGCTGCGCGCGTCCGTCCTGACGCAGGCAGTGAACGTGTCCTTTGCTGGGTGCTGCGGAGGCCAGAGCCGAGCAGGCTGCACGGAGGTGACTGAGAATCCACCGCCAGCACTCTGGGCTCTCACCTCCTCCCCTTCGTCGACTTTCCTACTTCCCCGCAAAGGCGTTCACCACCCAGCTCTCCTGACAGCTTAGGATCAAGTCATGTTCTCAGACTCGGTTGCCCATTCTTGCATCTAGGTTCCTGAGTTCTGTCCCAAAGTCCTTGGGCTGGCAGCCGAGAATGGTTTCCTGGGTCTCCCCAGGCCACACGCCTGTGCTCCTGCCCCGGGTTGGACCAGCCTCCGAGAGCAGGCTTGTGCTCGGCCCTCTGTGCCTGGCTTCGGTTAGGTAGCCCGCCTGGGTCCTGGTTCTAGGACTGTCTCCTTGCCACCTGTGGTCGCAGTTATCGACATCGGTCCACCTGATGGGAGACTCTGTCCTCCCGTTCGGACCTGGCACTCCTCGGACCCTGTGCGTGGTGTCCTGGAGCCGCCTCTCTGAGCCGAGTCAGGCTTCCCAGCCTTTGGCCCTGAGAACTCGGCAGTGTGCCGCGTGCCCTCCCCGCCAGCGCACTTGCTGCGAGGCCATTGTGGTGCCTGGTGTTAAGTCGTGGGATATGGCACTTGGGGGACGGCAGTGGGACAGACGCCTGCATTTGAGGTAGTTAACTGGCCGGGGGGTAGTAGTTTGGTGAGCCCAGAGCGGACGAGAACGTGGCACAGAATGATCAGTGGCCTCGAAGGATGGGTGCAACCGATAGGTGTGGGGGCGAGGACAGGGAGGGGTGGACTCGAGGTGTGTGGGACACTGAGCGATTAGCCTAAGTGGAACGGGGAGGGCGTGCTTGGAGCGGAGGCGGAGGCGGACAGCGAGGCGGGGCGCACCGCGGCAGGGCCTGCGATGCCAGGTCAGGACACGTGCATTATAGCATCGGGGCTGTTCTTAGGTGCGGAGTTCTGGGAAACCGGCTTAAAGGCGTAATGACATGTCATTAGGACCTGCGTGTCCACCTGCCTATTTCGAGCATCTCAAATTTACTTCGCCCCCGAATGTCCCGTGTAAAGGAGTCCCCTGGGTTGTTTTGTCTTGGCATGGTCTGCCTATTTATTCTCAGCCTCTCCTCGTGTGTCTTAGATGAATGAGGGCCAGATCTGACTCCTTGTCCCGTCCCCAGAACCCAGCCCAGTATCAGATAACCAGTGCTCTAAAAATACTCGTCGATGGAATACCCTGAATGAAATACCGTTTCTCCAGACCCGCTCTACCTTCCTGCTTGAATCACTGATGCTAACACCGTCTGGTCTGCAAAGCTGGAAACTTGGAGTCAGCTTGGAACTTCACTTGGGGACCGTCCCCCCCCTTGAGACCTTGTTTCATGCTCCGTCACGACCAGATAGCACAGTGTACCCTGCTGCATTTCAGATGCGAAAGCTGAAAGCAGCAAACGTGACCAGCGAAGGAAAGAGTGGGAGGCGGGGCCTTCGGCAAATTGTGAATCACGTCTTTCCAAACGTGACCATCTCTTAGCCGCCCCGTCTCTTCCGAGCGGCAGAGTCACACGGTGGTCCGGGGTGCGGGGTCGGGTCGCCTGCGCTTGGACCCTGGTTCTGCCGCCTCCCAGCTGTGGGACTCTGGGAAAGCTGCCTAACCTCTCTGTGGCTGGTCCGTGAGACACGGTGAGAGCGATGCCTGTCAGAGTCCCTGATTCAGTTCTTAGGGCCGTGACGGCACAGAGGAGACGCTTGACCGGCCTTCGCCATTACGAGCCGTGGGTGTTCAGTGGGCCGTCGAGACGGCGTGTGCTCTGCTGCCATTTTCGGGCTGCCCACCTGAGACGGGTGGTCCTGCCTCATCAGGAGAGACACCTGTGCAGGACGTGACCGAGGGCGTGGCAACGACAGGAGTCGAATTTGTCGGGTGAGACCGGGCTTCCTTTGGA
>NW_011920547.1:0-1813 GCF_000151845.1 Pteropus vampyrus
TGACCCCCCTCGCCCCCCTCTGTGGACACAGCTGGACATTTCTCTCCAGCAGTGCCGCTCCGGTGGGGCGGTGACTGTTACCAAACTGACGACCGTAAGTGGTCACCTTTCACGCCCGGTCCCCGTCACCTCACCCTTTCGGGGCGCTTGTTAGTCTTGCAGACAGGCAGCAAAGACTCGATCCCAGCTGTTTTATTTACAGTTCAGAGTGATTTTATTTCACTGAATTTTGATTTATTTGCAAGCGAAACATTTTAGAGCCACAGAAAAGCCGCGGCCAGTTGTACGCACTAGTAATGAGGTCTTCCCCAGCCTCCCTGCGGCTTCGCCCAGGTGTCCTCTGGGGGCCCTCGGTCCAAGGGAGGGACCTGGGGGCGGAGAAGTCAACCTTGTTGTCTTTTCAGTGCACAAGGCCAGGAGCAGGTGTCAGACATCAAAGTCTGAGGGAAGATGGTGCTGGACAGATACTCATTTTTTTCTGCTCCACCTCTGTCCAGAGTAAAGACCATATAAACGCGAGTGGCAGTTTGGCGAGAACAGTGAGGAGCAGGCCGCAGTGGGCGGGCCCGTGCTCTCCTCCCGGCCCAGACCGAGTGTGAGGGGTGGCGACTTCCTTTCCCTTTTCCCAGAAAGGCGGCGATGTATTTTGTGAGCCGGGCCTTCATCAGAGAAATCAACCCTCTCGGTAGCACATTCTACACATAAAGGAGTCTTTTTAAATGAACATTTTCAGCATCCACGAACAGTCCACTGTCTTTAAGAGTGAGCATCCCAGAGCTGAGAGGCTCCTGCCTCCCTCCCTGCGTGTCACCGAGGTGCCTGCGAGCTTCGCGGGGAGGTCCCTCGGTGCTGTGGGGCGGGAAGCCTGGTCTGGCATGTCTTGGCTCGAGTGCTGGAGAAACTCAGTGTCTGACAGGACCGATGACTCCTGTCCCTTTGCTGGCTTCTTGCCTGTCTTCCCGTCCACCCTTCAGATCCAGTCACTGGTCCAGTTCTGTCCCAAGGGGCCTGAGTCTCAGTGTGTCACTTCACCCTGTCACGTGGATCCGCTCTAGACCCTAAGCCTCGGGTCCCTTTGTGTGCTGGCCACTCTCTCCGCTCCTCCCAGAGCTGTCTCCACAGCCGGACCGTCCCCGAGCCAGAGTCATCTCCGTGTTTGCGATACCCCGAAACGTCTCTGTTTGCTGTCGCCCGGCATGTCGCTCATGGGGCACCAGCTTGGCGTCCCAAGTCTGAACCTTTCCCGGCCGTCGGCCTCTGGCCGTGCGCTGCGGCCTTCAGCGCTCCCTGCCTCTCGGTGCGGCGGGCGGTCTGAGAACTGCCCTGTTCTTTTCCGCCTGTCAGTTGGTGAAACCCACCATTTCCGCTCACTGACCACGTGGCTTCGGAGCGCCGAATCGTGACCTTAGAGCATCAGTGGCATTTGAGGTAACGGCCTCCCCACCTCTGCCGACCCCAGGCTTGTCCTGGACGACGCCACTCGTCCGTGCTCCCAGAGCAGGATGGGACTCTCCCCCGCTGTGCGGTGGCCGGAGGTGGCCGGGCGTGCTCTGTGCTCACGTCGGCGGCCTCTTTCCACAGCACTGGCTCCGCCGGAGCGCGTTCACTCCACCCTCTTTCCATCCTCAGCCGCAGCTTGACTAATCTCCGTGTCCTATAACCATACTCAATGAGGACCTCGCCACCTGTCTCTTTCCACCCTGGCTTTTGTCATCATCCTGGAAAACTCCAGCGGCCACGTTGGTGACACACCTGAGCCTTCGTCTGTTTCTTAGGCACATCGGTTTCCACCCCCGCCCCACTTCGCCGGCCC
>NW_011920548.1:0-2557 GCF_000151845.1 Pteropus vampyrus
GAAGTTATTTTTTTATAGAAAGCAACAGTTTTGCTTTGTGGAATCTGACTCAAAGATTCCCTATGGCAGTGGTCCTCAATCTTTTGTCACCAGAGGCCGGTACTCCTATGAGAATCTAATGCTGATGATCTACGGTGGAGCTGAGGTGGTGATGCTATCACTGAGGAGCGGCTGCAAATACAGATGAAGCTTCAAGACCTTTTGTAGATTCAGCCTCACTTAATCAAGACCCCAAGTATAAATAATTCTGATAATTAGGAGAAATCAACTGCTATTTTATACCAAATCCATAGAAAAAGATGTTTTGTAACTATTAAAAGAATTTTCTGGCTCAGGAAAAAAATGATACACGAGCTTCTTAGAATCTGCTTCTGCAACATTTGTCACTTTAAATTTTAAGCATTTTAACAGTTTAAATTATGGTGAAAAGGCACAAAGAATATGTAAAATAAAAGTATCTTTCCTCAAAAAGTGGCCCTGATCTAAATTCAGACCATTCTGGCTACAGCTTGTGAGCCATTGAATACTTAAAGACATTTAATTTACAGCATTCATTCTTGAAAACTTGAGTAGTCATACAAGTCAAAAATAAAAGCTGCTATAAAATGGTTTCTTCTGGAAGATTCTGCTCTCCAATTTTCTGTAATTTGTAGCATGAAATGACTTAGAGGTTTTGTTTGGGCCATAAAACTAATATCTGTTTTGGATAGATACCACCTCTCTTTAGCCCCTCTTGTTTTCTT
The DNA here is from genome assembly GCF_000151845.1 of Pteropus vampyrus. Taxonomy (NCBI): domain Eukaryota; kingdom Metazoa; phylum Chordata; class Mammalia; order Chiroptera; family Pteropodidae; genus Pteropus; species Pteropus vampyrus. The sequence continues at coordinate 744 of NW_011920548.1, forward strand.
TTGCGCTGAAAGTACTGCAATTTCATTCAAATAAACCTGTTCAGGACTTTGAAATTGTACTTTTTGAAAACCGGATTTAAGGTCTGGAGTTAAATGGAAGAAAGGAAGTGATCAAAGAGGGCCATGTATCTCATATACACGTGCACACACTTACATACACACTTACAGTGAAGGCTGTTAGCATTTGAGAAAATGGCATTTGTCATATTCACAAAATTCTTCGACCAAAATAAAGCAAAAAAGATTAATTCCTCTTTTGTAGAGAGCGGGACAAACGCGTATGTGCCTTAAAATAGGCTTGTTCTTAGTGAATATATTTGTAGAATGACAGTTCTCCAATATCACTATGGGGAATAGGGATAATAATAGGAAGTGAAATCTGCCTGAATTCTAGGCCCAATGGAACTCAAGCCAAAACAATTAATCATGTGTAAATGTGATATTCTTTAAACTTTAGTCAAATAATTGCTTTTCTCTTAATATTTGGGGCTGCCTGCTTCACTCAAGTGAATAAAACATTTTAGCGTGCCATGGGACAGAATGACTAGGGCTCCTAAGCTGCAAACTGTTGCAGAAAATCTGTCCCACTAACTATTAATTAACCTAAGAGGGCTAACAAATTTTAAAATAGAAAGAATAATAAATGATATTTTTAAATATATACTTGACTAAATAGTACTCCATGTGACAACATAGAAAGACAAATTTTGTCATGGAAAATAGATCATTATATTTTGTTTTTATAAAGCATTTCTGGTATTTAAATTGTCTTTACATACTTATTTTATTCATAAAACTTAGTTGTTGAAAGACTAAAATGAAAGAAGTGGTTGTTTATTCAAAAAATCATATTTATTTTTATAAAATGGATTTATGAGTGACAAGTAGTGTTTCTTAAAAATAATATAATAAAATATATAAAAAATAAAAGAATGAGTAACATAGGAGTGTCCAGAATAATTGAGTATGCTCTATAGGGCAGGGGTTCCCATCCCCTGGTACTAGTCCATGGCCTGTTAAGAACCAGGCCGCACAGCAGGTGAGCGGCTGGCAAATTAGCGAAGCTTCATCCATATTTGCAGCCGCTCCCCCGTGATAGCATCACCACCTCAGCTCCATCACAGATCATCAGGCATTAGATTCTCATAAGAGTACCGGCCTCTGGTGACAAAAAGATTGAGGACCACTGCCATAGGGAATCTTTGAGTCAGAATCCACAAAGCAAAAACTGTTGCTTTCTATAAAAAATAACTTCTCTCTCTGCCTCCAGTTTCTCCCTGTTTTAACAATTCCAACACTGTAAACAAAAATCTTTACTGCACCTCAGTTTCCTAACCCTCTTCCTTCATTTACCTAGTTCCCTTTGTTTTCTTCTCCATTTTTGCCACATATAAAATCTGTCAAGGCCCAACTCAAATACCACCTTTTCCTTGAAGCCCTGAAATATCGTATTAGCTGAAAGGAACTTCTTCCTTCTATCTAGTTCCATAGCATTTTATTTCTATTTGCCTCATGACGATTATCCTCTTGTATTGAAAATGTATTATAAATCTATTCCTCTCATATTTCACCAAGTAAGCTCCTTTGAGGGAAGGGACTGTGTCTCATGCTGCTTCGAATTTTCTCTATAATGTTTATCACATACAGTAGACTTTTAATGAGTATTTTCAAGTGAAAATCTTCAAGCACATGGATGATACAAGTGATAGTGCCTTGTGACTTAATAAAAATGCATATTTTCTATGCTAGATTACCAGATCTAATACTGTCAAACACATATTCCAAACTTAGAGAGTTTAGATTTTGGAAATTCA
>NW_011920549.1:0-1821 GCF_000151845.1 Pteropus vampyrus
GACAGCTCTGGGGATGACTTTGTGGTCAGCAAGTGTACAGCATCTTTTTTGTCCTTAAATAATTTATATTTAATGATACTATTCAGGTCTGTCTTCCCTAAGTTATCTCATTAAAGAAAGACAACTCAGGGAAGTTGCGTATATTTTCTTTAATATTTAAGTTTTCTACTTAAAAATAGGAGGGCGTATTTTACTTGTGAATTAAATTACTATTCAAAGACTTATGCTTATATCAGGTCATAATTGCATCACAAGAACACATTTAGTTGTAAAAAAAAGCATAGAAAGTTGACCTATTTGGGCATATTGCTTGATACCTCAATAAAATCAGTGGTATACGAGCAAGAAAAATTGAAAGAATAGATATCAAACAAGCAACTATTAGTTTTTGGTAAGGGTAAATGTAATAATATTGTCTGGTATATAGTTGTGACTTAAAAAAACACTTGTTAAGAAAAATGATGTTCAAGTTTCTCTGAATTAGTGGAATTTGAAGTGCTTTTACTTTTCTCTTGTGCTTTACTTTATTATCAAAATTTTCAACAACAAGTACATTATATTATAAAAGATGTTAGAAAAAATAATTTTAGTTATTAAAATACTGTCATTCAGAGAAGCATGACAAAGTGAGACATGTCCCTAGATCTTTCCTCTTGAAACAACAATAAACTGAACATCGAAAACTCAACAAAAAATGCCCAAACTGCACACCAGCATACCTGAGTGTGGGATCTGCGCATAAGAGCTACCACAGGTCAGAACCCCGGGTGTCGGGCGGTGGACTGGGAGAAATAAAGTAGTAGCCTCTCACAGCCACCAGAGATCCCTGTAGGGGGATGAATTTGTGAATAAGAGCTACCACAGGTCAGAACCGCAGGAGTAGGGTGGTAGACTGGGATAAACAAAGAAGCTGCCTCTTGCAGCCAGAGCTCACTGCAGGAGGAGCAGGAGGGGAGAAGATGCAGGGGGTGAGGTTCTCTGAACAACTCTGCCTGGGAGAGATGTGAGCTTCACATGGCTATCAACAGTGCCCAGGCATCAGGGTAGAAAGCAGAGAAATGGGAACGACAAAGAAGTGGGAAAAAAACAGTAGATTACCAGCTGTGGTTGCAAAAGCATGAGGTTGAGCTGCAGCTCCCATCCTCCAACCCAGAGGGATACTCTCCCCATATCCTCCAAGAACGAACACCTCAGAACCACAGAGAAATCTGAGCAAATGCTACCAAAACTGTCACTAACACTGACAGGGACTGAGACTGAGGGTTCTGAGCGTGATTGAATATTTATAAGAAAAGAAAAAAAAGCATTATTAAGACTTTATGTAAACAAGGATCCAAGAGGCTCAGACTTCCTTTACAGGAAACAAAAAGAAAAATGCCTTCTTTGCAACAGGCTAATGAGAGATCTTTATATAATAAACATTCTTTTTGGAAAAAAAAAAAAAAAAGCAGAATACACTTCTATTAATGCCCAGGTGGAGAAATAGTCCATTAAACACCATAAACAACCAAAGTGACAATGTATCTCAGAAAAAAAAAAGAAAAATCTCCAGAAAATAAGCTTAAATACATGGAAATATGAGACCTAAATGACAGAGAATTCAGGATGGTACTTCTGAAAAAACTCAGTGAGATCCAAAATAATTCGTATCAACAATTCCAGGAATTGAAAAACAACTAGATAAGTAGAATGAGTTTTTTTAGCAAGGAGATTGAAACTTCAAAAAGAACCAAATAAAACTTCTGGAGATAAAAAAACACATTGAAAGAGATGAAAAATGAAATAGCAAGCTTGGGAAAGAGAGTCGACCAAATGCAGTGA
>NW_011920550.1:0-2229 GCF_000151845.1 Pteropus vampyrus
GCCTAACAGTACACTCCAGAAATAAGCACCTTTGAGAGGTACAGTGAAAATTTCAGAGCATCAGCCTGGTATTTCACCGTGTAGCGCTATCTATTGAGTCCTTTCATGTAACTCGACATGAGTTAAATTATGTAGAATCTGTGAATGCCAAATCACAGAAAGGTGAGTTTAAAATTCTTATTTTACAGTTCAGAATTAGTCTGGACACTTCTCATCAAGAAGGACACTTGTTTCACTTGAATTTTTGGCACAAATATTGCTCTTTATGAACAAATTGCAGCTGGAAAAATGTTTCTCACAGATAGAAGGAAGGTATTGCTTTTACATTCTCAATAGATAAATGAATATGTATTTTTGATAGCCGCTTTAGAAATATCTTCTTTGCAGTCTGTTAGAAACTATAGTTACAACAATTTGAAACTGGCCTTAAGTACCAAGAAATTGCTTGCTATTCCTATAATATAGAATTGATTAGGAAAGTAAGATACTAGTGGCTTGATTGCCAGTTTGAGAGATATGCAAGAGTATGATTGAAGTTGATGAGGGGAAAGCTTACCCTTTTGGCTGTTTTCTTCACAACCAGAGTGTAATTCTCATAGATGGGCTCCCACATGATGTTGACATATCCATTCAGAAGGGTCTTGTTTGCAGGAGCATTGTTAAACTTACTTTCTGACGAAATTGAATACACACACAACAGCGAATGTCACCTTGTTCATTTCCTTTTCAATGAGGTCTTGGAAGTTTTGGTTTCAATCATAAGTTAAATCAAACACATACTCTGGAAATTTTTCATCTTTCCTAAGACTTAATTCCTTAACCATAAAAATGAGGAAAAGTAAATTAATCCACATGTCACATCATAAACCTCCTCTACTTGCATAACTGCCCCTCTCACAGTTAAAGGTGAAGGTCTGATAATTGCTCATAAACTCTGCAAGATCCAGTCCCACGTTATTTCTACTACACATCTCCTGCTAAACTCCCCCTCGTTTCTTTTGCTCCAAACACATGAACTTTCTTCCTGTGTTTCAAATATGCCTGGCACATACTTCCTACAAGAATTTTGCTCTTACTGCCCCCTTTTCTTGGTAGGCTGTTGTTCCAAAAGTCCCTTGCTGAAAATAGAGCTTTTTCACCCTATTTAAAACTGCAGGTCCTCTCCCGCTCTGAAACTTTCCCTTTGCATTCCTTGCTTTATTTTTCTTTGTGATACATACAGATCTTACATACTATACACTGTATGTATATTTTGCTTATTTATCCACACACACAGATATGAAAAAACACAAGGACAAATAGTTTGACTTTATTATTCGCTACTGTACCTCAGAGCCAAGAATAGTGCTTGGCAGACAGTAGACGATTCATAAATATTTTTGAGTAAACATATAGTATTTTGGTGAGTTTTAGAGGTTCTTTAATTATTATTCAACAAGGAGAATATCATTTTAATTCCCATTTTATAGAAGATGAAAATGAGGTTTAAAAGCATTCAAATATGTAAGACCTGAGGCCGTATGACTGGTGTGTGGTCAGCTAAGACATAGCTTTGACCTCTTTGGAATCCAGATTCCTTTTTATTGTTGTTGTTATACTGTTCTGCCTCTTACTTCCTCAAGAGGCTACTGTGAGAATTCAACTTAAAATTTTTTGAAATCTTTAAAAACTGTAATGCTCCATTTTTGTATAAGACATCCTAAACATTATTTTTGTATCTTTGTTTTTTGATGAGAACAAGAGCCAGGCTCTTTATTAGAATCAATTTATTTGTTCTCCACATTGATTTCTGATAAGCATCATCTCAAATACAATCCCCATCTCCACTGACTCATTAGGAGAAACAAACCCAAAATGGTATAAAATGAGAGAAGGGAGAAGATTATGATGGATGGTAAGGGAGGATGAGGAACCATATGAAAATTAAAGTGGCACTTCTTTAAGAAGTATCAGTTGTTATCTTCAGTAGCTGCCAGCACTTTAGTTGCCTCTCGGTTTGTGGTATATCTCTGCCCAAGTTTCAGTGATAGTAAGCATATACCATGGTACCAAACATTGCCCATAGAGGGAATCAGTTCTACCTTCTCTTAGCTTCAATGCCTGAGTTGACTGCTTATGCCAGCTTGTGTCCTGCTTCACAATTCTGTTTCATGTCAGCATCAACTATAACTCTGGGAGTAATGCTCTATACTCATGGGAAATAGAAAAATATTCAGTAATCAGTCACTC
>NW_011920551.1:0-1490 GCF_000151845.1 Pteropus vampyrus
AAAACCCCCCCCCCCCCAGAGAGTTGGCAAGCCCCCCCCCCCCCCGGGCTCGCCACGGCTGAGCGTGAGCGAGCTCCCGCTCTCTGGGCTCCCGTGGTCGGGGCTGCACGTGCTGGGGCATCAGCCAGCGTTCGGGCGAGTGCCCCAGTTTGCCTGCAACTGTCTGTTCCCTGTGGCGACGCCGAGACGTCCCGGCAGGTACCTAAGAGCCCGTCCTCGCCCGTCATCATCCGACAAACGCTCGCCAGCCCCCGAGTGCCGGGCCTCGGGGTGCGATCGCCAAGGAGAATGGCGCATTTCTGCTTTTGAGTTTACCGTTGGGCGAGGCGGACGCGCAAACGGCAGTGACGCGTGTCAGCCGGGCATGCGGGGCCGAAGGGGGGCGGGACGCGGTTATTTCAGAGCAAAGAAAAGGGTTTCTGCCTGGGGAAGCGCGGATCCAGGCGGAACCCCGAAAGCGTCGGGATGAGGCAAGCGTGGTGGTGTTCACGGGACGGAGGGACGGAGGGACGGAGGGACGGAGGGACAGAGGGGATGGAGGGGACGGAGGGACGGAGGGGACGGAGGGGACGGAGGGACGGAGGGACGGAGGGACGGAGGGGACGGAGGGACGGAGGGACGGAGGGACGGAGGGACGGAGGAGATGGAGGGACGGAGGGGACGGAGGGACGGAGGAGATGGAGGGACGGAGGGACGGAGGGACGGCGTGGCGGGCGGTGCAGAGCCAGGCTGTCCGTCAGCGGTACGTGGCGCTGACCCTCAGGGGCGTTTTCGGCCCCCGGCTCGGAGGCAGGGCGCCTGCTTTCCTGTTAGCTTTGCGAACAGTTGTTTGGGACGCGGTGTTGGTTTGGCCCCGTTTCAACGTCCCTGAGTGGTCCCTCCGGGGCGGTGCCCACGCCGTTTTGAAAGGGCTCTGTTTGTACCGTTTCTCACGGAAGTAATTTCGAGTAGCAGTAAGTGTAGGAAGAAAATCGAGTCGGGGTAGAGAAGACGCAGGAGGACGAGCCCCGTGTGGCCGTGTGGTCAGCAGGGCGCCCGCGAGGAAGCGACACATGGATGACCAGAAGGCCTGGGAGAACATTCCAGGCTCAGAGAGGCCACACGTGACAGGCAGGATGGAAGCGCTTTCGTCTGCAAAGTGCATCACGGGTTTCACACCCAGACTGTGAATTGGTTATGGTGACTCTGGACGGGGGGTCCCAGGCTGTCCTCTAAGAGGACGTGGGCGCACTGCACCCCCGTGACGGACGCCGCGTGGCCAGCACGTCGCGCTGGGACAGGGACCTGCTTTCCTTCCTGTGATGAAGCGTCGGGGGACCGTGGGCGGCCAGGCTTCTCACCCACCCGCAGTCGGAGCCGCCAAGGGCGGCTGGTGTGCCTGGAAGTCCCCATGGGGCCCGAGGTGAAACCCAGCCACAGACACAGTGGGTGTCTCGCAGGCCACGAGCTTCGAGTTTGGGGAACGCTGCACCCACCTGTCACACAGCACC
>NW_011920552.1:0-1761 GCF_000151845.1 Pteropus vampyrus
GTGAAGCTCCCCGTCCCCTGCCCGCCCGTGGGTGTCGGCCGATCACAGGGACGGGGGCTTACTCCCCGGCGAGCTGGCTCCGAGTACCCGGCTTTGCCCGTCTCACTGGGGCGGGGATGAGTGAGTACCGTGATGCCATGTGTTAACGAGAAGGCCCTGAGCTCTGATCACATGGGCAGCTGCTGCGATCAGGACCGTGCGCGGGAAATAGAGTTAAACGCAGCCTCGCAACCCAGGAGGCGTCCCCACAAAGGCGAGAGAGAGAGAAGGCAGGTTGGTACCGAACAAGCTCTCAGCCAGAACGTGACGTGCGCCCGAGGACCCCTGCCAGCGAGACTCCAGAGACAGACAGGGACCGTCCTCCTGTGTGTGGCCGAGTGGCTGCGACCCATCATCTCCACGTTTCCGAGATGAAACCGCTCAAGTTCTCGTTTCTTCCTGACCGGAGATAGGTCCCGCTTTTTGGCGTCAGGGGCCGGCTGAAGTCAGGCAAAGTAGGAGACGGGCCACTGTCTTGCTTGACGGTTCCGTGTCAGAGAAGCTGTCAGGTCCCGAGGAGTCGTGAGACCGTGAGACTGGCAGGAGGCTTGTTAGCGTCCCACCCACAGCTGCCTGTCTCCAGACCTCTCAGCACGAGAGGAAGCCGCTCTCGTGTTGAAGCCGCTCTCATTTTGATTTCCTATAACTAGCAGCCAAAACGATATCACATGGCGTTTTTTTCCTTTCTTTCCAAATCTGGAAATTCTGTTACCTTTAAATACTGCATTTTCCCTATACTTTATTCTCTCCTCATAGAAAATATGTGTTCGAACTTCTCTTTCTAGCTTTGTTGTCTAAAGTTTTCTTTAATTTTTCCACTGTGGCTTCTAGTTCCTTAATTCTCTCTTCAGCTGTGTCTGGTCGACTGTATAATCTTTGTTACATTTCTTTTTTATTTCGATGAATCATAACAAACATATCTAAAAATTTCGTTTGCTTTTCAAAATCTTCTTTAGAGAATGATACCTCGTTTTGTGTGTTGTGAATGCCATTCCTTATCTACCTGCCATTCAAGAGAAACCACTTTAAATATAAAGACAGGTAAATGGATGAAAAGGGATATGCTGTGCAGGCGCAAATTTTTATAAAAGCCAGAGTGGCAATGTTAGAACGTGTATAAGGCTTCAGTGTAAATTAGACTTCAGCAGAAGGACCGCTGTCGGTTTGCAGAGGGACATTACATAAAGGCGTCTAGCCATCAAGAAGACATCACAGCCCTAAGTGTGTGCGTCCTAAGAGCAGAGCTTCAGAATACACAGCAAAACCCGGAGTGTGGACGTACACGGACGACGGCGGCGGCTGGAGGCTCCACACAGCTCTCTCGGGCATCGGCGGGGGGTGCAGGCGGGACTCCCTGGCCCGGCAGGCGGTGCCCCGTCTTCTGCAGGCCCCGTGGGGCTGGGCCCAGCTCGCTGCTTGGGGTTTCTTGTTGCCATGGTTACCTCAGCGCCACAGACTTCAAACTCCTCCAGCCGCGGGCTGCAGCGGGCCCCATGGTTAGAGTCGGGGCTTCGGTGCTGGAGGGCTCGTCCCAGGGTCCCTGTGCCCCCTCTTTTTAGGTGTCCCTGCCTGTCTGCCCCACAGAGGGGTCCCTCCCCAAGCTCTTAGCCCTCCCTGAGAAGCGCTGGGTTTGCTCAGGCCTCTCCCTCACCAGGTTCAGTCCCTTTGCGTGTGAAGGAGTCTGGGCAGCATGCGGGGCTTGTCTCTGCCCACCTCTGTCAC
>NW_011920553.1:0-1654 GCF_000151845.1 Pteropus vampyrus
TGCTATGCCTGGACACTGTGTCAGGGGCTTGATGCACAAGGACAAGATAGGGGCGTTTGCCTGCAAGTTGAATGATGATGATGATGATGATGATGATGATGATGAGATAATGATGACAACAATGATAGTAACATTGCCAGTTAACGTGCATTTAGAGATCACCGTTCATCATGTATTTAGCCTACATTAGGATGTGAAGTCCCCACAACGTCTATGTAGCAAAAAACTGTCACAGTCATCATGTTACAGATGAGGGTCCTGGACACAGAGAGGTCCTGGCTTTGCCTAGAGTTCCACCCCCAAGTGCTGCCCACAAGTGTCTTGTAAGCATAGGGAGCTGCCTCCTGCTTCTTTATTTTGTCAAATCCTTGCAACAACCAGACGTATTCAAGATTACAGTACCCACGTTACAGAAGGGAAAACTGATGCAGCTCAGAGAGGTTAAGTAACTTGCCCACCATCTCACAGCAAGAAAGTGGCAAAGTCCAGATGACACCAAGGCCATCCAAAGCCAGTGGCCTAATCACTTGGCAATGCTGACTCAGAGGAGGAAAGTGGGGTACCAGTTTACACAAACAGCCAATGAACCCCAAGCCTGGGCACATTACTCAAGAGGGGCAGCATTGTTTTGTGACTGTGGCCAATGCTGTCTGCCAGGTGGAGGCCCATCGGGCAGAGCTGGGGTTGCTGGCGGCTACCTCAGCTCCAGAAACTCACTGTCAGCCCTAAATCCTGCAGAAGTTTATGACCCAGCATAATTGTTCTAATTGTGATTGTCATGGCTAATAACGTTATGTGACAGCCATAAACTCAGAAAGTCTGAAGTGGACTCAAGAGAAGGGAGAGACCTTAGATAGTTTGAACAGGAGTCAAAGGGAAACAAGAGGGCTCAGGTTGGGGGCACGGGCTATGCATCATGGAGATGGGGGCTCAACTCATACAGTCACAGAATTTTAGAATGGAGCATGTTAAGCACAGCCGGTTAATAAAATGTTAAAATCATTGCAGATGCAATGCAGAGCATAACATAAGGGCTACAGAACAGGACATTCAGATACAGAGTGGGACCCTCCTGGACCGTAGAACACTAACCTCACCGGACCTTGGAAATAGTACAGCAGCCTCAGGGGCACAGCAAGGTGCAAGTGGTATGAGACCAAAGGAAGGGGCCTCGATTTAGTCAGCTCTGCTGCTTATGAGCACTGAGATCACACACTGATCTCATCCCAAAAGTGGGAGACCAAAAGCTTCCTTCATGGAACTGGTGAGTGTTGAATGGTATGATGGGCGAACGGTGCAGACAGAATGCTGTGCGACTCATTGTAACTGATAGATGTAAATGCAGATTATATAGATAGATAGAGAGATGATTGATGATAGATGAGAGAGAGAGAGAGAGAGAGAGAGAGAGAGAGAGAGAGAGAGAGAGAGAGAGAGAGAGAGAGATACTGATGTAATGTCAAGACTATAAGCAATCCTCTGAAACTTCTAGCCTTCAGTTTGACCGTTGGAAGTCCCTGAGAACTTATAGCAACCCCATGGCAGGCACCATGCCAGCGGTGTGGACCAATTTGTCACCTGCTCTATCCTCATCCCAGACCTGGGCTTGACTCAGAGTGCAATGCACAATAAATACTCATTGAATGGATGACCA
>NW_011920554.1:0-1003 GCF_000151845.1 Pteropus vampyrus
TCAGCCCCATGGTGTGAGCGCCGGCTGGGGAGGCTCCGGCTCCCGGCCAATCGCCGAGCAGGGCAGCTGCCCCGACGCGCGACTCGCGAGCCGGGAGCGCGAGCCGGGGGCGGGGCGGGGGCGCGCCTGTCCGGGGCGCGTGGGGGCGCGCGCGCGTGTCCGGGGCCACTGGGGCGCGCGTCCGGGGCGCGTGGATGGGGAGCGCGTCCAGGGCCTGTGGGGCGCGTGTCCAGGGCCACTGGGGCGCGCGTCCGGGGCGCGTGTCCGGGGTGCGTGGGGGCGCGTGTCCAGGGCCACTGGGGCGCGCGTCCGGGGCGCGTGTCCGGGGTGCGTGTCCGGGGTGCGTGGGGGCGCGTGTCCAGGGCCACTGGGACGCGCGGGCGGGGCTCGCGTCCGGGGCGCGCGTCCGTGCGCGCGCCCTCGAGCCGGGGCGCGCGGGCGGGTCTGGACGCTGCCCCGGTCGAGCACGGAGCTGGCGGCTCCGAATGGGTCAGAGAGGGGAAGAAGGAGGAGCGGAGCTGGGACGACGTGAGCGCCACCGAGCCCAGGCCCCGGCGGGAGAACAGCCCCGGACGCGCCTCCTGGAGGGGAGAGGACGGGGACCGGACGGCAGGCGGGGGAGGGACCGAGACAGGGCGGTCGGGAAGCCGCGGAGGAGCTGGCTCCTCGTAACTTGGTGTCGCTTTCGGTGAGAAATATTTTTCCTTGAGCCTCTGCCGTTACAGACATTAAAAAGAGTAAAAGTTAAAACTGGCTGCTGCAGGAAACCTTTAAGATGACCACTGACTGCTTTGGATGCTACTCAGAATTAGTCGCCCTGAGACTAATAAAGAGACGCGCCTCCCAGGTGACGCTGCCTTAGTGCTCCCAGAGTCACGACCTGCGCGTCCCTCGCCGAGCGCTGGGACTGGACCGCGGGGGCTCGGCAGGGCGGGATGCGGTCGTCAGGATGTCCGGAAGCCGAGGAGACACCCCGGCCTGACGGACGACGCGATGACAGCAG
>NW_011920555.1:0-1811 GCF_000151845.1 Pteropus vampyrus
CCGAGGCCTCTGGGATGAAAAGAGATCGTGCTGAATTGTGGCTCTGGAACGCCCGGTGTCCACACGCCGGGGAGGTGGAGGTGCTGGATGCGGCCTGTCTTCTCTGGTAGACCAGGGTCCACACAGGTTTCCTTCGAAAATCCACCATATACATATATATGCATATAGATGAACATATATATGCATATATATGTATATGGTAGATCTGGCAAAAAGCTCTCTAGTGACGTCCATTTTGAGCCGGAACTGCAGACTTTCGAGATACGGCTCACTTGCGGCAAATTCACGGCCCTCCCGGCGCCTCGGGGCTCTGAGGGCGGTGCTCGGTCGTCTGCGGGTATATATATGTGCAAATAGATATATATATATATATATATATTTTTTAATATATATATATTTATTTATATATATATAGAAAGAGTGAGAGAAATAGACAGATACATAGATAGATAGATAGGTAGATAGAGAGAGAGAGAGAGAGAAGCAGAGAAAGAGAGAGAGATAGAGATATAGAGATATCTATAGATTCAGATACAGATATAGATATAGCTATATCTAGGGAAGCTCTGGCAAAAAGCACTCTACTGACGTCCATTTTGAGCCGGAACTGCAGACTTTCGAGATACGGTTCACTTGCGGCAAATTCACGGCCCTCCCGGCGCCTCGGGGCTCTGAGGGCGATGATCGGTCGTCTGCGGGTACTGGGGTACAGAAGTTGCAGAAGCACTCACTGACACTTTGAGCCCCTAGAGGGACAAACGGCGTCTCATTCCTCTCTGTATCCTCGTGCAGAGCTCCAGGCCACCCACAGACAGCGGACCCAGGGAGGCTTTGGCCCCTCCGTCCCTGGAGGCCGTCACCCGCTGGAAAGAGGTCAGTTGGGGGACACTGCAGACAGCTGTGGGGCTGATTTCGGCCTCCGTGCCTTATGAGCTTTGCGATCACCTCTTCGAGCCTTTCATTTCTTCATTTTGAGTGCGTCCACGCGGACCATTACGACCATCCCTGGCAGAAAGGTGAGGGAGAGGGAGGTGTCTGCTTCCGTCCTGAAGTCTGATTTCCAAAGCGGAAAGCAGGAAGGAGCAGAGGCCTTAGGAAGGAGCCCCGAGGCCTCTGGGATGAAAAGAGATCGTGCTGAATTGTGGCTCTGGAACGCCCGGTGTCCACACCCCGGGGAGGTGGAGGTGCTGGAGGCGGCCTGTCTTCTCTGGTAGACCAGGGTCCACGCAGGTTTCCTTCGAAAATCCACCATATACATATATATGCATATAGATGAACATATATATGCATATATATGTATATGGTAGATCTGGCAAAAAGCTCTCTAGTGACGTCCATTTTGAGCCGGAACTGCAGACTTTCGAGATACGGCTCACTTGCGGCAAATTCACGGCCCTCCCGGCGCCTCGGGGCTCTGAGGGCGGTGCTCGGTCGTCTGCGGGTATATATATGTGCAAATAGATATATATATATATATATATATTTTTTAATATATATATATTTATTTATATATATATAGAAAGAGTGAGAGAAATAGACAGATACATAGATAGATAGATAGGTAGATAGAGAGAGAGAGAGAGAGAAGCAGAGAAAGAGAGAGAGATAGAGATATAGAGATATCTATAGATTCAGATACAGATATAGATATAAGCTATATCTAGGGGAAGCTCTGGCAAAAAGGCACTCTACTGACGTCCACTTTTGAGCTCGAAACTGCAGACTTTTCGAGATACGGTTCTCTTGCGGCAAATTCACGGGCCTCCCCGCGTCTTCGGGGCTCCTGAGGGCGATGATCGGTCCTCTGCGGG
>NW_011920556.1:0-4783 GCF_000151845.1 Pteropus vampyrus
TCTGATTTCCAAAGCGGAAAGCAGGGAAAGGAGCAGAGGCCTTAGGAAGGAGCCCCGAGGCCTCTGAGATGAAAAAGAGATCGTGCTGAATTGTGGCTCTGGAACGCCCGGTGTCCACACCCCGAGGAGGTGGAGGTGCTGAGAGGCGGCCTGTCTTCTCTGGTAGACCAGGGTCCACACAGGTTTCCTTCGAAAATCCACCATATACATATATATGCATATAGATGAACATATATATGCATATATATGTATATGGTAGATCTGGCAAAAAGCTCTCTAGTGACGTCCATTTTGAGCCGGAACTGCAGACTTTCGAGATACGGCTCACTTGCGGCAAATTCACGGCCCTCCCGGCGCCTCGGGGCTCTGAGGGCGATGATCGGTCGTCTGCGGGTACTGGGGTACAGAAGTTGCAGAAGCACTCACTGACACTTTGAGCCCCTAGAGGGACAAACGGCGTCTCATTCCTCTCTGTATCCTCGTGCAGAGCTCCAGGCCACCCACAGACAGCGGACCCAGGGAGGCTTTGGCCCCTCCGTCCCTGGAGGCCGTCACCCGCTGGAAAGAGGTCAGTTGGGGGACACTGCAGACAGCTGTGGGTCTGATTTCGGCCTCCGTGCCTTATGAGCTTTGCGATCACCTCTTCGAGCCTTTCATTTCTTCATTTTGAGTGCGTCCACGCGGACCATTACGACCATCCCTGGCAGAAAGGTGAGGGAGAGGGAGGTGTCTGCTTCCGTCCTGAAGTCTGATTTCCAAAGCGGAAAGCAGGAAGGAGCAGAGGCCTTAGGAAGGAGCCCCGAGGCCTCTGGGATGAAAAGAGATCGTGCTGAATTGTGGCTCTGGAACGCCCGGTGTCCACACCCCGGGGAGGTGGAGGTGCTGGAGGCGGCCTGTCTTCTCTGGTAGACCAGGGTCCACGCAGGTTTCCTTCGAAAATCCACCATATACATATATATGCATATAGATGAACATATATATGCATATATATGTATATGGTAGATCTGGCAAAAAGCTCTCTAGTGACGTCCATTTTGAGCCGGAACTGCAGACTTTCGAGATACGGCTCACTTGCGGCAAATTCACGGCCCTCCCGGCGCCTCGGGGCTCTGAGGGCGGTGCTCGGTCGTCTGCGGGTATATATATGTGCAAATAGATATATATATATATATATATATTTTTTAATATATATATATTTATTTATATATATATAGAAAGAGTGAGAGAAATAGACAGATACATAGATAGATAGATAGGTAGATAGAGAGAGAGAGAGAGAGAAGCAGAGAAAGAGAGAGAGATAGAGATATAGAGATATCTATAGATTCAGATACAGATATAGATATAGCTATATCTAGGGAAGCTCTGGCAAAGAGCACTCTACTGACGTCCATTTTGAGCCGGAACTGCAGACTTTCGAGATACGGTTCACTTGCGGCAAATTCACGGCCCTCCCGGCGCCTCGGGGCTCTGAGGGCGATGATCGGTCGTCTGCGGGTACTGGGGTACAGAAGTTGCAGAAGCACTCACTGACACTTTGAGCCCCTAGAGGGACAAACGGCGTCTCATTCCTCTCTGTATCCTCGTGCAGAGCTCCAGGCCACCCACAGACAGCGGACCCAGGGAGGCTTTGGCCCCTCCGTCCCTGGAGGCCGTCACCCGCTGGAAAGAGGTCAGTTGGGGGACACTGCAGACAGCTGTGGGGCTGATTTCGGCCTCCGTGCCTTATGAGCTTTGCGATCACCTCTTCGAGCCTTTCATTTCTTCATTTTGAGTGCGTCCACGCGGACCATTACGACCATCCCTGGCAGAAAGGTGAGGGAGAGGGAGGTGTCTGCTTCCGTCCTGAAGTCTGATTTCCAAAGCGGAAAGCAGGAAGGAGCAGAGGCCTTAGGAAGGAGCCCCGAGGCCTCTGGGATGAAAAGAGATCGTGCTGAATTGTGGCTCTGGAACGCCCGGTGTCCACACCCCGGGGAGGTGGAGGTGCTGGAGGCGGCCTGTCTTCTCTGGTAGACCAGGGTCCACACAGGTTTCCTTCGAAAATCCACCATATACATATATATGCATATAGATGAACATATATATGCATATATATGTATATGGTAGATCTGGCAAAAAGCTCTCTAGTGACGTCCATTTTGAGCCGGAACTGCAGACTTTCGAGATACGGCTCACTTGCGGCAAATTCACGGCCCTCCCGGCGCCTCGGGGCTCTGAGGGCGGTGCTCGGTCGTCTGCGGGTATATATATGTGCAAATAGATATATATATATATATATATTTTTTAATATATATATATTTATTTATATATATATAGAAAGAGTGAGAGAAATAGACAGATACATAGATAGATAGATAGGTAGATAGAGAGAGAGAGAGAGAGAAGCAGAGAAAGAGAGAGAGATAGAGATATAGAGATATCTATAGATTCAGATACAGATATAGATATAGCTATATCTAGGGAAGCTCTGGCAAAAAGCACTCTACTGACGTCCATTTTGAGCCGGAACTGCAGACTTTCGAGATACGGTTCACTTGCGGCAAATTCACGGCCCTCCCGGCGCCTCGGGGCTCTGAGGGCGATGATCGGTCGTCTGCGGGTACTGGGGTACAGAAGTTGCAGAAGCACTCACTGACACTTTGAGCCCCTAGAGGGACAAACGGCGTCTCATTCCTCTCTGTATCCTCGTGCAGAGCTCCAGGCCACCCACAGACAGCGGACCCAGGGAGGCTTTGGCCCCTCCGTCCCTGGAGGCCGTCACCCGCTGGAAAGAGGTCAGTTGGGGGACACTGCAGACAGCTGTGGGTCTGATTTCGGCCTCCGTGCCTTATGAGCTTTGCGATCACCACTTTGAGCCTTTCATTTCTTCATTTTGAATGCGTACACTGGGGACCATTACGTCCATCCCAGGCAGAAAGGTGAGGGAGAGGGAGGTGTCTGCTTCCGTCCTGAAGTCTGATTTCCAATGCGGAAAGCAGGAAGGAGCAGAGGCCTTAGGAAGGAGCCCCGGGGCCTCTGGGATGAAAAGAGATCCTGCTGAATTGTGGCTCTGGAACGCCCGGTGTCCACACTCCGGGGAGGTGGAGGTGCTGGGAGCGGCCTGCCTTCTCTGGTAGACCAGGGGTCCAGCCAGGTTTCCTTCGAAAATCCACCATATACATATATATGCATATAGATGAACATATATATGCATATATATGTATATGGTAGATCTGGCAAAAAGCTCTCTAGTGACGTCCATTTTGAGCCGGAACTGCAGACTTCCGAGATACGGCTCACTTGCGGCAAATTCACGGCCCTCCCGGCGCCTCGGGGCTCTGAGGGCGATGCTCGGTCGTCTGCGGGTACGGGGGTACGGAAGTTGCGGAAGCACTCACTGACACTTTGAGCCCCTAGAGGTACAAACGACGTCTCATTCCTCTCTGTATCCTCGTGCAGAGCTCCAGGCCACCCACAGACAGCGTACCCAGGGATGCTTTGGCCCCTCGGTCCCTGGAGGCCGTCACCCGCTGGAAAGAGGTCAGTTGGGGGACACTGCAGACAGCTGTGGGTCTGATTTCGGCCTCCGTGGCTCTTGAGCTTTGCGATCACCACTTTGAGCCTTTCATTTCTTCATTTTGAATGCGTACACGGGGACCATTACGTCCAGACCATTACGTCCATCCCAGGCAGAAAGGTGAGGGAGAGGGAGGTGTCTGCTTCCGTCCTGAAGTCTGATTTCCAATGCGGAAAGCAGGAAGGCCTTAGGAAGGAGCCCCGGGGCCTCTGGGATGAAAAGAGATCCTGCTGAATTGTGGCTCTGGAACGCCCGGTGTCCACACTCCGGGGAGGTGGAGGTGCTGGGAGCGGCCTGCCTTCTCTGGTAGACCAGGGGTCCAGCCAGGTTTCCTTCGAAAATCCACCATATACATATATATGCATATAGATGAACATATATATGCATATATATGTATATGGTAGATCTGGCAAAAAGCTCTCTAGTGACGTCCATTTTGAGCCGGAACTGCAGACTTCCGAGATACGGCTCACTTGCGGCAAATTCACGGCCCTCCCGGCGCCTCGGGGCTCTGAGGGCGATGCTCGGTCGTCTGCGGGTACGGGGTTACGGAAGTTGCGGAAGCACTCACTGACACTTTGAGCCCCTAGAGGTACAAACGACGTCTCATTCCTCTCTGTATCCTCGTGCAGAGCTCCAGGCCACCCACAGACAGCGTACCCGGGGATGCTTTGGCCCCTCCGTCCCTGGAGGCCGTCACCGGCTGGAAAGAGTTCAGTTGGGGGACACTGCAGACAGCTGTGGGTCTGATTTCGGCCTCCGTGCCTCTTGAGCTTTGCGATCACCTCCTTGAGCCTTTCATTTCTTCATTTTGAATGCGTACACGGGACCATTACGACCATCCCAGGCAGCAAGGTGAGGGAGAGGGAGGTGTCTGCTTCCGTCCTGAAGTCTGATTTCCAATGCGGAAAGCAGGAAGGAGCAGAGGCCTTAGGAAGGAGCCCCGGGGCCTCTGGGATGAAAAGAGATCCTGCTGAATTGTGGCTCTGGAACGCCCGGTGTCCACACTCCGGGGAGTTGGAGGTGCTAGGAACGGCCTGTCTTATCTCAAACGTCTAAGGAAAATACAGCCTTTTGTTATAAAAATCACTATATATATATATATATATATATATATATATATATATATATATATATATATATATACATATACATATATACATATATGAATATAAATATAGAAAGAGTGAGAGAAATAGATAGATACATAGATAGATAGATAGGTAG
>NW_011920557.1:0-1691 GCF_000151845.1 Pteropus vampyrus
CAAGTGGTTTAGTTTTAGAATTTTATCAGAATTTCTATGCTGAAAAAAATATTAGTCCAACTATGTATCAGAAAACTGGAGCCGTTGTATTGCAGGCAGATCAAACTTTGAGGTGGTATTATCATTATGGGGAGATCTTCCTTACTAAAATCATGAGCCACCTGTGGCTAACAGGCTTCTCTAACCACGTCTCTCCCCATATGTGGTGGGAACACTGCTGCATGTCCACCAAGTCTCTTTTCCTTGGCATACTGCCAGACTCCTCTAACCCCTGGCTTCCTTAACAGTCAGATGGGGCACCGTGATCGTTCTGGGGAACAGGATGTGGACAGAAACAATGTACATCCCATTTAAGCCTGACAGCTCCACAGGGTCCTCCACTCTCCTTTGCTCTCCTCTTCTGCCTCCAGGATCTGGAGACTCTGGTGAAAAACTCCAAGACCCTCAAAGGTGGCCAAGTCATGTGATGAAGAGAGCATGGATCTCTGGGTGACTACGTGGACACATACCCCTTCCTAGCTCTTAGAGCTCTCTCAGTGGACAGTGGTATAAGCAAGAAATTCCTTTATTGTGGTACACCACTGAGTTTCTGGGTTGTTGGTGAAAGCTGATCATGCTGACTGATATACCCTGACGTCCATCCTCACCTGAGGGCCTCAAAGGACTTACCTGGTTGAGTGAATGAAGTCACCAAGGAAGTTAAGAACTGAATGGTTCTATGCCACATATGTTGGTCCTAAATATGGGCAAATTATATCAATTAAGAGTTTCAAATATAGGTCCAGTTTCTATAACTGATCAGTCACCAAGGGATCCGGTGGCAGTACCAATAGGACCCACTTGCAACAATCCCTCTAACAGAGATCTGGAGGAGATTCTCAGCTTTAAGCAAACAGGACTTAAGGAGTCTAGATGGATGTGCCCAGCTCCATGCTGATTCCAACCCTCCCACCCCTGACCCAAGACAGTCTAGGGGAGGTGCACTAATGAGAGCATGATGCACCTGTCATTTGGCGAGGACCCGCCTCTGAGTAAGCTCCACGTCCAAGCAGGGCCTCCTCACAGAGCCTTGCTCAGCCAAGGTGTGGACCTGAGCTTGCTCTAGTTGGCAAAACTCCACCAGCCACCAACATACACTGTCCTCACCTCACCTCCAGCCCAGCCAGCACAGCCAGCCTAACCTTTAGACAGCAAACTTAGAGAGAGCTTACACAATAGCACACAGGCCCAGCCTGGCAAGGAGGAGGGGCAGAGAGCCAGGGTGTATGCCAACAGTCCCAGCCAATCCCTTGTGATCTGGTATTATGGAAGAGATTCCTGGGATAGTGCAGGTAGTGTCTATCTAAGTGTCAGACCAACTGGAGACACAGAAGAGGGGCTGTAGAACGTCCATGCATGTAGGCCATTCTGGGTCCCAAAGTCCTCTTGCCACCAAGAGGAAACTCTCTTAAACATACCATTGCAAAGAGCTGTGATCCAGCACTATTAGGCATGTGCTCCTGTGCAATCGAAGCAGAGAGGAGAAAAGCACGCCGAGTCTACCTGTGGGTGGTCAGGGAAGGCTTCTTGAGAGGCGGGGCATGTGCCCTTGGTGATGCGCACAGTGCCGGTGCCCTGTGCCTGAGGCTGTCCCAGGCTCACTCAGCCTATTCCTGGGGCAGGCCCAAGAGCTCCGAGCTGACTGTCTGCCT
>NW_011920558.1:0-1037 GCF_000151845.1 Pteropus vampyrus
TCTCACGTCACGCACGCCACGCTCGGGGCTCACCGCGCCTCCCTCTTGCGGGTCTGTGCGTGGGGTCACGTGCTTCCGCCAGACGAGGAGGCAGACTCCGTCGGCTCCTTTCCTGCACTTTCCTTGGGCTGCGGTCACCTCTGTGTCCCGTCTGGTCTAGGGACTGAGCGTCCTGGAGGCAGGGGTCACCCCTCCGCGGACGGGCTCGTGCCCTCACTGGCTCCGTGAGGACAGCGTGGGGTCCGGTGGGCATGGGCGGAAAGCGCGAGGTTCGCCGGGCCCACCGCCCCGTGCGGGGCTGTCACAGCCACGGCGAAGGGCCGTGTCTCCGCTCTGCTCGTGTCCGCGCCTGTCCGCTCGGCCCTCTGCGACGCCAGGAAGAGGGAGGCAGAGGCGGGCGGGTCCCAGAGCCGCGGAGGGCTCCGGCAGAGCCCGTGACGGGGTGCCTGGCCGCAGGGGTGCCCACCGAGGGGGTGAGCGGGGCGGCGGCGGCGGCGCATCCGCCGGTCGGGCACCGACGGGCGCCCCGAACTTGAGCTCACGGCGCAGCGGCCTTCACGGCTCTGACACGGAACTCGGCGCGGAACGTGTGGCGGGGAGTCACGTCGCCCCCCAACACGCTCCCAGTGAACAGCGCCGACTGCGCCTTTGAACGCTGTGCCCCCTCTCCGCTGACTCGCAGCTGACACGTCTCCCCAGAGGCCTGGACCACGCGAGGAGGGGGCACAGCGCACACTCCGGCTCGCCCTCCCCCTCCCCGCCCAGGTGAGGCCAGGCGGGGACAACGCCCGGCAGGCGTGACACGGGAAAGAGATGACTGTGACAGAGCCGGTGTGAGAAAGGCCACTTGGGGCCCGTATCCACACTGAATAGAGCAGGACAGAGGCGAGCAGAGGGTCCAGCGTTGGGAAATGGCCTTGCAGGCGACAGTGAGCCCTGGGCGGGACCGGTGGACAGGCGCCCTCCCGAGGCGTGGCTGAGCTGCAGGTCTGGGTCTGCGTGGGGCCCCACGGGCTCACCTCTCTCAGGGACACTGA
>NW_011920559.1:0-863 GCF_000151845.1 Pteropus vampyrus
CTCGCTCAACTGTACGTATACGCACGGACATGCTATATAATCTGCAATCCCAGGACTCCACTTTAAATGTTCACACTAAAATCCAATATATTCTGAAATATTTATTTATATTTATCAAGGCCATAATGCTAGCAGTAATGCAAAGTGATCTCAAAAACTTTCTCGTACTAGGAGACCTAGTAATTATTTTTATAGTGAAATCTATTCCTTGTGACGTATTAAGAGTGTAGGGAAATGTGAGGTTGCTAAGATCAGGTTCAAGAAAACCGTAGTCTAAATCACCAATATCCGAAAACAGTCATCAAACACAATGATTGAACCCATTTATGGATTCTACATAGGTAAAAACACCGTCAACGCAATTAATACCGGGCCCCCTCTCCCACCCCCGGGCCCCCTCTCCTGCTCGATTGCCTGCCTGCCGCACCTGGCTGACCCGCTCTTGCATTGGCGCGGGGCCCGGCCAACCCCGACACTGCCCCCTGGGCGGGCGATGTCGCACATCACCTTCGCTCTGTCTCCACCCTTCAATTTGCCTCTGATGCGGGGCGGGGCAAACTTGACCCATAATTCTACCTGCCCAGACTTTGGGTCCTGGGCTGTCTGCCTTCACCTGGCCAGGAGTCACCCCCGGCAGCCCCTCCACTTTGCCGATCCAAACGCCCGGCGTTATGGGGTCACAGAGAAGGACAGACGGCGCCCCTGGAGCCCTTCCAGCAGACAAAGGGAATGTTTGGGGCGTTCTGAGATCTGAGAGCAGCCCCTCCCTCATTTCCACGGTGCCTGGAGACCCCATCTCTCGCCCAAGGCCCCTGGAGAGCCGCTGGTGCTCAGGGCTGTCCAGGGCGGTGAGGCTCAGCTGA
>NW_011920560.1:0-6565 GCF_000151845.1 Pteropus vampyrus
AAATGACAGCGGGCAGGAGTGCAGGTAGGACAGCAGGTGTTCCGGGCATGAGAGGAGAGAGGATGAGAGGGTGTGAGCACCTTCATCAGGGATATACCTCCACGACATTAAGAAGGCCACTTCTGCAGGTTCCCTTGAGGACAGTGCTCTACGAATCCACAGGGCTCCTGGTCTGACGGACCTGTCCTTTGAGAAATGGGTTGAAATCCTGAAAGTGAGCCTTAGGTCTCAGTCTGCCAGGCCTGCCTGCTGCTTACTGGAGTGAGAGCAGAAGCAGATGGTATAGTCCTTGAAGTGTTCCCTCCCCTGTGGAGTGTGGGTAATGGCCTGCTGAAATGTGAAAGGGTTAAAGAATAATTAAAACCTGAAACTGGACAAAGGAAGTCCATAACTTAGGCCTAGTTTCTGGAACCCCTAACCACACTCTGTTAATCATAAAACTTGTAACAATGAGCTCATACGCTAACTGCCAATTTTAGCCTGTGTAACCCTGCTTGCTTGCGTGGCATGAAAAATAATCAATTGTATATAAGCTGAAAATTACTGTTTGGCCATCGCCCATGGGAACACTGGCTATTGTCCATGGGAACATAGGCAATCACCCATAGGAACATAACATTCTAACACAAGCTTTCTGCTTCTGTACTTCCCGCTTGCACACCTGACCAGTGGGTTGACAGGTAGTGAATGGGAGAAAGATGGACCTTTGTGTTTAAGACAGAATGAGGAATGGGATTTGGGGCTTAAAAACCTTGTATCTTGGCATTTCGAGGCTGCTCCTTTGCAAGGACAGCCGCCGGCTAATAAACTGTCTCCTGGTTAAGAGCACTCAAGTTGGGTCTGGTTATTCTGGACACAACATTTGGAGGCCCCAGCGAGATCTTCTCGTTGTAGGAAAATTGATCAGTGCACCGGGGCGTTGGACCATTTGCGGTTGGGGAGGCCTCTAGGGCACTTGCCCTAGCCCACCGCCTGTGGTTTCTCGCTTTGCGGAGCACGATCCTGGGAGTGCTGAGGCAGTTTCTGGTAGGGGGCCCAGGGACCGTGCGGACGTCGGACGTGACAAGTAAGTCGGCGGTCGACTGAGACTGTGACGACAGTTTTCTCCGTCCTGTTCTGGTTTGTTAGTCTGTGTCTGTCTTGTTTTGTTTTGCTTCGTGTGCTTTATTGTGGAACTATGGGACAATCACAGGGCAAACTAACTCCGTTACAGTGCATGCTTAACAACTTTAAAGATTTTCGTCGTAGGGCAAGGGCCTATGGTGCTTCAGTAACCCCTTTTGATTTGCAGCGCTTTTGTCGATTAGATTGGCCGACCTTCGGAGTAGGATGGCCCTCCGAGGGATCATTTAACATGCAGACTGCATTCCGGGTTCGAGGTGTGATTTATGGAAACCCTGGGCATCCTGACCAAATTCCTTATATTGATGTTTGGATTGATGTTGTTTCTGATGCCCCTAAATACTTACAGAATTGCAGTCGTGCACCCGTTACTGTAATGGCAGCCATACCCCAGGGTTTTAAGAAGCCCCCACCGGTGTTGCAGGGACCTCCCTCGGAGGATGACTGGTATCCGCCACCCTATAATGGAAATGGGGGTAGACGTCCTCCTCCGGAGGGACCGGGACCTCCTGTAACCCGGTCTAGGGATCATAGGCCACCTTCCCCTGATTCAACCTCCCTGAAAAGAGCCAGTATCTGTTCAAGCCCCATTGAAGGTGATTACAGGAGATGGCGGTGAGCCTACTGTCATCTACTCGCCATTCAGTACTAGTGATTTATATAATTGGAAATTGCAAACGCCATCCTTTTCAGAGAAACCACAAGGACTAACCTCCCTTTTAGAGTCTATTTTCTTTACCCATCAGCCCACTTGGGATGATTGCCAACAGCTCTTACAGGTCTTATTCACTACTGAAGAAAAGGAAAGAATTTTGCGGGAGGCGGCTGGAGGAGTAACAAACCCAAATGGGCAGCCTACAGCAGACTTAATCAGGGTACAGGCTGTGTTTCCGACTCAACGTCCCCAGTGGGATCCAAATACAGATCGAGGTAAGGAGGCTCTCCTAAGGTATCGCCAGTTTCTGCTACAGGAACTCCGGGCTGCTGCACGTAGACCAATAAATCTGTCCAAGGTAAGTGAAGTAATTCAGACTAAGGACGAGTCACCTGCAGCATTCTTGGAAAGACTATTAAAGTCTTACCGCTTATATACACCTATTGACCCGGAGGACCCCAACAATAGAAGAGCCATTAATTTGGCCTTTGTTAGCCAGTCGACCCCTGACATTAGAAAGAAGTTACAGATATTGGAAGGTTTTGAGGGAGAAAATTTATCCAAATTATTAGAAATAGCTCAGAAGGTCTTTAACAATAGGGACGGTGTGCAAAAGGTCATGTTTGTGGGACAACAAGGAAACCGACCTCCTTGAAAAAAAAAAAAAAAACCCTAACCATAGAGGGGGACCTAGCAACGAAGAAAGCCAAAATAGAAAACCTAGGCTAGGAAGAGACCAATGTGCTATTTGCAAAAAGAAAGGACATTGGAAGAATGAGTGCCCTGAAAAGGAGCAACCAGGAGGTGAGAAGAAAAAAGGCCCCTCATTCTTTTGGAAGATGAATAGGGGCGTCAGGGCTCTTATCTAATGAGCCCCCGAGAGCCCAAGGTAACTTTACAAGTAGGGGGCAAACCTGTGAACTTTTTAGCTGATACTGGTGCAACTTACTCAGTTTTAACAGAAACTGCTGGTCTGTTATCCAAAGAAAAGACTGTAATTCAAGGAGCCACTGGGAAAGGGAAGGCATACCCATGGACACAGGCAAAAATTACTGACTTGGGAAAGGGAACCATCACGCATTCGTTTTTAGTTATGCCTGAATGTCCTTTTCCTTTGCTTGGAAGAGATTTGCTCCAGAAATTAAAAGCCACTATTTAAGCAACGAGTGGCATATCTCTCAAAGAGACTAGATCCGGTGGCTGGAGGAAGGCCTAGTTGCCTGAGAGCACTAGCTGCTACTGCTATATTGACCAAAGACGCTTTAAATTGACCTTGGGCCAAAATATTGAAATTGTGGCTCCACATGCAGTTGAAGCCATGCTGCGCAGCCCTCCTGAAAGATGGATTTCCAACGCCCGGATTACTCAGTACCAGGTACTGTTGCTTAATCCCCCACAGACCCAGTTTTTGAAAACTGCAGCCCTGAACCCTGCCACGCTGCTCCCGGATGATGACCCGCAGGCTCCATTGCATCACTGTGTTCAGCACCTTGAGCAGGTAACTGGACTACAGCCAGACTTGAAGGATGAGCCGTGGCCTAATCTGGATGCAGTATTATTTACCAATGGAAGCAGTTTTGTATCCGACGGAGTAAGGTATGCCGGGGCAGCCATAGTAACTGTCAGGGATGTGATATGGGCACAGGCCCTAAGCCATGGGACATTGGCACAGAGGGCTAAACTTATAGCTCTAACACAAGCTTTACGGTGGGGAAAGGATAAAACTGTAAACATCTATACTGACAGTAGATATGCCTTTGCAACGGCACATGTACATGGAGCCCTGTACAAGGAAAGAGGACTATTGACATCAGGGGTAAAGAAAATTAAGAACAAGGAGCAGATTTTGGCTCTTATGGAGGCTATCTGGCTACCTAAGAAAGTGGCTATTATCCACTGCCCCAGCCATCAAAAAGGGGAAGAAGCAGTAGAAAAAGGAAACCGCTTGGCAGATAAAACAGCAAAGGAAGTAGCCAGAAAACCAGTGGGGACTAACGTCATAATTGGTCCCCTTCTTGTGCCCCACTTGGTACAGGCTCCAAACTATAGCCCCCAAGATATAGAGTTGGGGAAGCAACTGCACGGGAAGTTTGAACATGGGTGGCTTTGGATTCCAGATGGAAGGCCGGTCCTCCCTGCTGCGCTCGGTAACACCTTAATTAGCCAGATGCATAATGCTACCCATCTTGGAGGAACTAAGTAAATTGAACTGCTAAAAAGAGACTATTATATTCCTGGACTAACCTCAAAGGCTCGGGATGTAAGTGCACGATGCCCAATATGTGCACAGGTCAACTCTCACCCCATCCCAAAGGAAAATATCGGCACTCGATTAAGAGGACAAGCTCCTGGAGAGCATTGGGAAGTGGACTTTACAGAAGTTGCTCCTGGCACTTTTGGATTTAAATATCTTCTGGTATTCATTGACACCTATTCTGGATGGACTGAGGCCTTCCCCACAAAGAAGGAAACTGCACAAGTAGTAGCTAAGAAATTAATTACAGAAATAGTGCCTCGATTTGGCTGGCCCTTATCATTGGGGTCCGACAATGGCCCGGCATTCATTGCCCAAACAAGTCAAATGTTAGCTAAGGTATTAGGGATCAATTGGAAATTACATTGTATTTACAGACCTCAGAGTTCAGGACAAGTAGAAAGGATGAATAGAACACTTAAGGAAACTTTAACTAAATTTAAGCTGGAAACTGGGGAGAATTGGGTGAGCCTTCTTCCTTTTGCTTTGTTACGGGCCCGGTGTACTCCATATATTATGGGAATTTCTCCTTATGAAATAATGTTTGGGAGACCTCCCCCTTTACTCCCTAAAATTGGAATTGAAAAGGTTACAATGAGTAATAATACAAGTCTCCTTAAGTCTCTACAGGCCTTGCAACAAACCCAAAATCAAGTCAAGGGCTTGATTAAAGCTGCTAGACCGACTCCGGGGACATCACAGCCTCACCCACATCATCCAGGCGATTGGGTGTGGATAAAGAAGATCCAGCCTGCTAGCCTAGAGCCCCGGTGGGATGGTCCGTTTCCAGTAATCCTGACCACACCAACGGCTGTCAAAGTTGCAGGAAAAAGACATTGGATTCACCATACCCGCCTTAAGACAGCTCAACCTCCCCCGGAGACAGAGAAATGGAAGGGAACACCCACAGAGGATCCACTCAAGATAAGACTCTCGCAGGGTTAATTATAATTGGGTTAATTGTTATCAATAATGTTTATAAGTTTGCTAATGACAGTAACTCAAATGCTACAAAGGATTGTTGGTTTTGTCTGAAACCTGCCCCACCTTATTATGTAGGACTTGGTGTCATTGCTAACCTTGGCACAGATCAAACTGCTATTAGGAACGTAACATCTCCGAATGTTACTATTTGCCCTTGGGGAACCAAAAACCCATCTGTAACGTTGGGAAATTTACAAGGAAAGGGAACTTGTGTGTATACTAACACTTATAGAGTTGATAAATCTAGGTATAAAAAAAATTGTAAATCATCTATTTTAGTAAATAGCACCTCTTCTACTTATTTAGCAGCCCCTAGTGGCACTTGGTTTGCTTGTAATACTGGTTTAACTCCCTGTATTAATCTTAACTATTGGAAAAATAATACTGGATTTTGTGTGCTGGTTCATGTTATACCTCAGGTGTATATGATGAGCGGACAAGAAGGGAGACAAGCAATGGATTTGGGGAGAGGATATAACTATCCTCGGCGTAAGCGAGCAGTTCCACTGCTTGTGCCGCTCCTAGTTGGCCTAGGAGTGGCAGGATCAGCTGCAATTGGGACTGCTGCTTTGGTTACAGGGAATCAAGGTATGGCCTGGCTCACAAAGCAGATTAATGACGATTTAAGCACTCTAGAGAAATCAATTAATCATCTTGAAACATCTCTTAATTCTTTAGCTGAAGTAGTACTGCAGAATAGAAGAGGTTTAAACCTCTTATTTCTTAAGAAAGGAGGTTTGTGTGTAGCACTAGGAGAAACTTGCTGCTTTTATGTTAATCATTCTGGAATTATTAGGGATAGTTTAGCATTAATTAGACAAAGAGTAAAAGACAGAAATGAGAAGTTAAAACAAGGAAGCAACTGGTATGAATCTTGGTTTAATGGAAACTCTTGGTTAACCACGTTATTGTCGGCTATAGCAGGACCATTGATAATTCTGCTGTTATTACTGACCTTTGGGCCATGCTTGATCAAATGGGTTAAGAGTTTAATCCAATCCAATATAACTGGGCAAAGATTTTAATTTTAGGAGCGTCAGCCCCGACCCATTAGCCAGAAATCCCGACTTCTGACTCGAAGATTGAGTCATTCTAAAGAAAACCAGTGGGGAATGTAATAGCCTGCTGAAATGTGAAAGGGTTAAAGAATAATTAAAACCTGAAACTGGACAAAGGAAGTCCATAACTTAGGCCTAGTTTCTGGAACCCCTAACCACACTCTGTTAATCATAAAACTTGTAACAATGAGCTCATACGCTAACTGCCAATTTTAGCCTGTGTAACCCTGCTTGCTTGCGTGGCATGAAAAATAATCAATTGTATATAAGCTGAAAATTACTATTTGGCCATCGCCCATGGGAACACCGGCTATTGTCCATGGGAACATAGGCAATCACCCATAGGAACATAACATTCTAACACAAGCTTTCTGCTTCTGTACTTCCCGCTTGCACACCTGACCAGTGGGTAGACAGGTAGTGAATAGGAGAAAGATGGACCTTTGTGTTTAAGACAGAATGAGGAATAGGATTTGGGGCTTAAAAACCTTG
>NW_011920561.1:0-2808 GCF_000151845.1 Pteropus vampyrus
TCACGGGGGACCTCTGATGGTCAAGGGCAAGACAGGGTGAGTGGATCACAGCCAATTCATTCTCACCATGAGCAAGTAGCTTGGAACATTGTGATTCTAGGACACCAAGGACAGTGACATTATCATCACTGCCATCATCACATGCTTTATTTCTGTCCTGGGGCCAGCAGTGCAGACCTGACAGGATGAGGAGCTCAAAGGGCACGGACAGGGATTCAAATCCAGCTCCACTGGTTCCTAATGGTCTGGACTCAGGCCAATTATGTGACCTTCCTGAGCCCCAAATGTTTCCGATTGCTTGTTCTTAACACATAGATAATGCCACTCTGTATTATTCGAATATAAAACAACATAATGCAGGTGAGAGGGGACATGAAGCAGAATAACCTGGGAGACATGAAGGACTCAATAAATGTTAACTTCTTCTTTTTTCTCCCAGAAGATTGAGTCCAGTCAAAAGATATTCGTCGAGCACTTACATCCCATAGTGGAGGGTGGGGGGTATCCTTGGATGGCGGGGTGCCTTCTGTCTTGGCTGCAGGGAAGAGTCCTCTGTGGAGTGACAATGGCCTCTTACCTGGGCGAAGTGTAAGCTGGCTGGTCTTGGCTTCGTTGCCCTTTGCATTTGTATAGTTTCTTTCTATTGATTCCTGGTGCGCGATTAACTTTATGAGACATTAAAAAGTGTACTTGACAATACTTTCACTTGGGTTGGAAGGCGGGAGACGGGATGACCAAAGGAAAGGTGAGACTTGGGCCTCCAAGAGGCTTCGACAGGAAATAGATGTGCTGGGACCGAGTCCTGTCCAGTCCTCCAATCGCTCGACTCTGAGGCGGAAGGGCCATTTCTTTATCTCCCAGGTGATAACTTGCGGGGGGCGGGGGGGCGGGGTCTGATCTGGATTTCCACTTAGACTTGGTTCATTCTTTAGAAGAACTTCTCAGTAGAGTTGTCTAAGGACAATTCTTTCATAAGAAATCCCAAATTAGACGATGATGAGTCCCAGGACCCAGGGCCCGACTGGAAAGCGGTACAAACGCTTGGCAGTGCATTTGATTCTGAATCTCACCATGTCATGTGGGACGGGTCTGAGTACATAGACTGAGAAGAGGGCAGAGGGCAGTGCCATATCGGGGAGCAACGCTCAAGGTACAAGAGGAGAAAGGGGAGTGGGTGTAGGAGAATGAGGAGGGCACCTGGAGAAGCTGAAGCGGAACCAGGGGATGGTGTTTTAAGGAGAGAGTGGATTGTTAGGCCAACTCCTGCAGAGATCAAAAAGGCTAAGGTTGGGAACAGAACCACTGACCTTGGCATTTGGGAGGCGTTGGCGACTTTGGTGAGAGCCGTCTCGTCACTGGATGGGAAGTGGGGAGGAGAAGCCAGGATGAAAGCGATGGGAGCCAAGAAGTAGAGACACTGCCTTCTGGCCTTAGTCATCCATCCTGCTTCCCCGCCACACGTCGCTGCTTCTGCAAGGAGCCCTGGACTGACCACCTGGAGTTCTGGTTCTGGTCTTGCCTGTGCTCCCGGCTGCGCTGATAACCTTGGGAAAGGTTCTGCCCTCTCTGGCTATGTGCTCCCATCTATCCATAGATCTCTAAGGTGTCCTCAGTTTTCCTGCATCATAGCTCTGGAGGGGGCAGGAGTGGGTGGGGGTGTGCAGACGGTTGGCTTGTGGGACGATGCAGAGCAAGCACGTGATTTCATTGCTCACAGGGAGCAGTGAGCTGTCGCCCCAGGATGATGAAGGGACCCTCTGGGATGAGAGACCTAGCACACAGACCTAATAGGGTAGGTGGTAGGAGAGGGAAGGGACTCTGTTCCAGCAAGCCCCATGGTGATGTCAGCAGGGCAAGTGGCAGGTGGCAGGCATCACCTCTCTGGAGAAGCACCAGGTATGTTTAGAAGATGCTCTCTCTGAGACGATTCACATTGTAGGAGGTGACACACACCTGGAGTGTCTGAGTCAACTCACAGTTCGGACAAGCCGAGAAGGAGGCTCTGAGGGCAGAGTGGAGGACCAAGGTTGAGGGTCAGAGATCTGTGGAATGAGAAGGTGTGGAATCTGATGGGGCAGTGAGAGGCAACAATAAAGAACAAGATGGAGAAAAGGCCAGACTTGCTGTGACCATCCAGCCCTCCGAGAAGAGTCCAAAAGGCCAGCCCCTTTTGGGGGGCCCAAAGTTTTAACACTCAGCTTATAAAACAGATAGGTGAAGGGTTGGTCTAGAATCAGAATATTACATGCCCCGTATTCCATTTGTATTGTCTGTGATTTCCTAAGGCCCACTCAG
Organism: Pteropus vampyrus; assembly: GCF_000151845.1. Classification (NCBI taxonomy): domain Eukaryota; kingdom Metazoa; phylum Chordata; class Mammalia; order Chiroptera; family Pteropodidae; genus Pteropus; species Pteropus vampyrus. The sequence goes on from NW_011920561.1 coordinate 2,296, forward strand.
TTCCAGCAAATGAAAACCCACTGGAGGGCTTAGACCCTCAGCCATTTCCAACTAGCTGATGGGCAGCCAAAGGCTCCCTGGTCAGAGAAGATGCAGGTGCAGGAGACAGAAGTCTGAACAGAAAGCCATTCAGAGGAAACTTCTTAGATAAAGTCAGAGCCTAAAAACATTTACAAGTATAAAATCGTGTTCATCATTTAGTAACCAAATGATCTATCTATCTATCTATCTATCTATCTATCTATCTATCTATCTATCTATCTATCTATCTATATGTTATCATTGCAGGGGTTCTGTAGCAAAGGAAGATTTGATGGCCCCTGCACTTTAGAGATTATCGTTATCTGTTGGCCTGTGACCTTTTGAAAGCCAATGGGCCATCATGGATAATAATATTTAACTTAATTTGTGTAAATCTAGATTAGAGACATAGCCATTTACCTTTGAAGTGGTCCCTATTCTTTTATAAAGATCTACTAGCCTCATACCTTTGGGAGCTATCTTTAGATATGA
>NW_011920562.1:0-2018 GCF_000151845.1 Pteropus vampyrus
TCAAGTGAAAAGATGCTTCTAGAACCTTTGGCTTTGCTTATTTGGAGCCTTGCACCTCAGTGGAATAAGTCGGTGGCGGGTTCGCTGGTTCTGGGATGACAGTGGATGTTGCCACATAGACATTGGGTAAGACCATGCCCACCTGGAAAACATGGACACAGGAGGCACAGTAGTAAGGATGCAGGAAGGACCAGGGACGCTCAAGGCCATTAGACTCCTCCCGCTCCTGGGCAAGAGTGGGAGGCATGAAGACCGCTCTCGTCTCCACCCTCTTTGGGGCATCTTTCCACGCATTGAGGAGCCTCCGGGACTCACATGGTTGTGTGAATAGCGGACCAGTTGGCATCCAAAGTTGATAGCTGTGCATGCAATGCAGAACTCCAGGAGGCAGAAGATGAGCAGCACACTGGAAACAGCCATTCCAGGGGTCTGGAATCAGAACGAGTGGGGAGGTCATGAGCGCTGCTCCGGGAGTCCTGGGTCGGGCTCAGAGGTGTGGCTCTGCAGTGGACCATGGTGACGGCTTTGAGAAAGTCCCCTAGCCTTGTCTCAGCCTTGTGGAGAAAATAGCTCGCCAGGTTTTTGTGAGGGTCAAGTGTGTTTGTGAAAGAGTTGTCATTTTAACACTAACTATGAGTGTTCCTCTAAGGGGTAGGGTGGTTGCTGTTCAGGGAAACACCGCGATGACTGGTTTCAGGTATGGCGGGAGAGACCTGAGGGTGGGGGCTGGAGTTGGACCGTTGGTCAGTGAAACTTCTGTGTCGGAAGTGACTGGGGGTATGGACGAGCCACAGGGAGGGAAGTGAGATGATTAGGGGGGTAAGATGGGCCTGAACAACATGGCAGATGGCGGAGCCTGCAGAAAGCCATCCCATGAGAAATTACAACTTTACAAAACAAAGGTGTCTAATCTGCAGTCACCAGTAGTTTCCTGGACTCTGATATAAACCTCTACCATCCCTCTGAACCCAGACAGAGCATTGGCTCCTGAGACAACCTTCCTAGCTTGTGACAATGGCATTTTGTGGAGAGGACTAATTGGGGCTGTCTTTAGCCTGGGAAAAGGTTCAGTGAAAGGGTCCCCAAACTGAACAAATTCAGCAGTAGTAGATTTCACCTAAGGACCAGGAGACATCTAAGCTCCTCCTTGCTATTGTCCAAGAATATCCAGGAGAAGAGGGTCTCCCACTGTGTCTGGGGAGAGAGTTTGGGTAGAATCCATTTTAATCTTAAAGGACAAGGGATGAATAACCTGAATTACCATTTGGATTCCAATTACATGAGATAATAAATATGAAAGTAAAAGTGAATGGCACATGGTAGGTACCCAACGAATGTTTGTCAATTATTTTTTAAATGGCATCAGTGTTACAGTTGGCCGCTCGTAGAATTCTCTCTTTTGGAGAGACTTTCTGCTCTTCTTCCTCACCTTGGCAAGCAATGGTTTAACATCTGTTTGGTACAAGTGGCTGATAAAGGATCCTGACAGGCACAAACTAGTGAGGGAGGCAGACGCGGATGCAGATAATGATCATTCACATCATTCATGGTAAGAGCTATAAAGGAATCAAAAAAAGTACCTCAGGGGCACTAAGGAGAGACAGAGATTCGTTTTCACTATAAGATTTAGAAAGGGTGGGGGTTGGACAAGGCGTCCCAGGCAAAGGGAAAGGCAGGATGATGATGTCGTCGTGAATCATGGGAAGGGCCTTTATAACCGATGCCGGTCCTTCTCAGATGTGTTTGAACAACAACATTCTTTTATAAATAAAACCTTCTGATGGGAGGGAGGGTGGGAGGCTGGGTGAAAAAGGGGAAGGGATTAAGAAGGACGAACTGGCAGTGATAAAAATAGTCACCAGAATGTGAAGTACAGCGTAGGCAACATAGTGGATAATACTGTAATAGCTGTGTACGGTGTCAGATGGGTACTAGACTTTTGGGGTGATCACTTTGTAAGTTATAGAAATGTCTCATCATTACGTTATACACCTGAAATAAATATAATATCGTATGGC
>NW_011920563.1:0-6563 GCF_000151845.1 Pteropus vampyrus
CCTTATGAAGTAAGAGCAATTGCCATAAACAATAGATGTACATAGATATTTTAAATTTTTTGATATTGAATTTATTGAAGGGACACTGGTGCATGAGATTATATAGCTTTCAGTTGTATAATTTGATAATACATCATCTGTATATTATATTGTGTGCTTACCACCCAAAGTCAAATATTCTGTCACTGTACATTGGAGCCCCTTTACCTCCAGAAACTACTAAACTGTTGTCTGTGTCTATCGGGTTTGTTAGTTTATCTTGTTTGTCTTTTTGCTTTCAGTTTTACATCCTACAAGTGTGAAATACTATGGTTCTCAGCTTTTCCTGTCTGACTTATTCTCTGAGCATGACTCTATCAAGGTCCATCCAATTTTCACAAATGGCAGTATTTCATCTTTTCTCCTGACTGAGTAATAGCCCCTAGGATGTATGTACGACATCTTCTTTAGCCAATCATCTATCAAAGGGCATTTCATTTATTTCCATGTCTTGGCTACCATGAATTATAAAGATATTAGATATATGCATTTTAGAAACTCCAGGGAGAATACCTTAAAATAATTATTGAAAATATCAATTTTGCAGATATGAAAAATCTCTAAAATGAACAGCTATAGAAAAATCTTGATAAATATTTCCGCTCCTGAGAGTCGATGATTGTAAATAATTTGTCAAATTTTAACAATTGAACTGAAGTGTTTCAAGCATTTTTATAATATATTCATCTCAAAAACAACAATATTGTAATATTAGATTCTATGCTTTAATCTCGATTAAGTTTCCATCCATATTTGCTATGAGATATATATAGAATTTAATCAGATTTAATTCAGAGCTTTAAATGAACCATGGAGTAAAAATTATTATAGCATTTCCATGTCATAAATTATGAAAGTGAGTAAAATTATGGAAAGATAGTTATAGTATATACTTAAATTTCTATCTAAGTTCTTTGATAAAGTTTTTATCTGCTGAGTTTGAGCCCCTTTAACTTTATATGCATAACATTAATCATGATAAATATATATAATAAACTTATGTACTTCTCTCAGTTTCTTAAAATTTGTTGCTATTTTTTGTTTTTAACTTCTTTTCGATATAGACTGTACATTATTTTTTCCTCTTGATTTAAAAAACTATTTGACTCACTATTTGATTCATGTAATTAAATTTTATTAGAATGGAATCATTAATCTCTTTTGTGAACTGTGTGAAAAAGAATGCCCTTTCATTTGTCTTGAATTTACCTTTATCCACTTTAAGAAATGTCCTGTATTGTTGGGTGTCAGAGTTGGTCACATAACAAAAAATTGTCTTCAAGATACAGTATTTAATCAGAAAATGAAGGGTAGGGAGGGCTGCAAGGATGAACCTAGAGGGCACTGTGCTAAGAGAAATAAGACAGAGAAAGAAAAGTAAATGTTGCATGCTCTCATTTATAGGCAATAAAAATTTATAAGAAAAAAACTTGAGCCAGAGCCCAGGTTTAATAACAATAATTCTCCTTGTATGCTGTGTGACCTTACACAGGTCACTTACCCATTTTGAGCGAAGATTCTCATCAATAACCTAGTAATCATATATAACTAACTAGAATAAAGAAGCAAACACATGGAAGGCATTAAATACATGCTAGCTTCACTATTTTAAATATGATTGACTTGGAGCTTACTAACTTACAAGGTGGAGAGTGATAGTAATATCATCATCATAATCATCATCATCACTACGTTTATCAGAAAGAGGAAGTATATCAATGCCATGCAATTAAAAAAATCCTAGTAGTGAGTTATAAAAGAAAATTGTTTTCATATGGGTAATTAAATAGGGAATATCAAAGACTATAGTAGAAAGTACGTGTATTTTTACTGTAAAGAGAAGAATTTAAGTAGTAAAAAACACTATTGGAAAACATAGCAAAAGTGCCTAATTAAATGCCCATACTTTCGTTTACATGGCAAGACTACAAATTTACAGAAAACTCATTTTGTAAAGTCAACACTCTTGGAGGAAAACAGAAACACACTATAAACTAATGAATGTAAAAATATTCTGAAATTTCAAGTCTATTAAGAATCGTTTTATGTTAAAATGCAGAATCGTAGCTGAGATAAAAAATACATTTAAAAAATATATATAAACTGTGCATTTTTGACATATCATTAAAACAAAAGTGTTTTTTAAGCCCAAAGGTTTTTTGTTTACATACCAGTAATGGTTGATAAATTTGGTAAAATGTATAAGTAAATAAAAAAGAAATATGAGCCAAAAGGAAGATCAAATGATTAGATCTTCGATATGCAATTGACTAAGCTTTTGAAAAGGTATATTGACTGGAGTGACTCATAGCACATAGAGAGTCTTGAATTGTCATACATACCACTACACTCACACTCACAAACACACACACACACACACACACACACACACACACACGCACACACACACACACAATCAGAAAGGAATAATATGGCCTTCTTTCTTGATATTATAAAGTAATTAAGTTTCAATGAGATCATAAGGGAGAGGCCCTGGTCCAAAAGGATTAGTGTCCTGGTTCCTGACACAGAGTTCCTCAAACCCCTTGTAAATAGGGGTGACAGGAGAATTATTTCTTCTAACATTTAGTCTGTGACTCTAGTTCCTGATACATAGCTTCTAACCTTTCTAATTTACTGATTGATAGGAACATGTGATATGGAGCTCCTGAATCCCAGAGAATTTCTGGGATCATAGGAATATCTTTGGTTTTAATGAGGTGACCCTTGATGGGCTTCAGGATAGGTGCATGTTACAGAAAGAACAAGGCATGTTTTAGAGACTTTAAACCTTCATTTTTATACTCCACCCTCCAGAGAAGGAAAATAGCTAAAAATAGAGTTAATAATCAATCCTGCAGGACACCCAGGTGGTGCTGCTGAGAACTGCTCAATGAGTGGCAAACCCAGATATCTGCTGTCAGAAGTGTTGTAAGTGTGCTACTAGTGTGAGAGTAAGGAGCAACATACAAGTGGAATGAGTTTTTCCTATATAGTATGTATTAGGATACTAGCAAACTATTTGGATCATTAGGCTAAATCCTTTGAAAAAGAGGAAAAACAGACATTGAATCTATTGACTATAACTTAGCTGAACTGATTCATCTTCATTTGGTATAAGTGTAGCTTTCAAATTTTTCATGAAAATTGTGGACCATATATCCATAATATGGACAAGTATGCATGTGAGTAAAGAGTTTTCATTTTAGAGCAGTCATGGGCTCCAAGGATCTCATAAGGACTGCTGCTTTCAAAAGCCTCTTGTGAAACAAACTAGACTGTCAGGAATATGGGAGGAGAAAAGTCAATTACAATATGTCCATAAGATGAAATGTTAAACAGTCATGAAAATGATGTTTTTGAAGAATATATAATGATACAAAATATTGTTGTTATAACATCAACTAAAAAGAAAAGATTTTAAAACCAGAAATTCATGATCACAATTATGTATTTTTGTGTGTGAGTGTGTGTGTGCGTGTGTGTGTGAGTGTGTGTGTGTATGTGTGTGTGTGAGTGTGTGTGTGTATGTGTGTGTGTGTGTGTGTGTGTGTAGCGCTAGGAGGGACTTAAGATATGCAAATTTTAAAAGCATTCAAAATTACAGGATTGTAAACTATTGTCTTAATACACGATCTTTAAGTTTGTGCAATGACACTACTTTTTAATTAAGAAAAAGTTAATGTTAAATATATTGGAAGACTAGACAGAAAAGAGAAAACAGCAGTTATAGAGCATAATATACAAAACTGATATATCTTTAATTCCTTTCCATAGCTTTTCCAAAACATCATGTCTTACATCTAAAGAGCCTAGCCATATACATGCAATGGAATATTACTTAGCCATTAAGAAAAAAATGAAATCGTACCATTTGCACATACATGGATGGACCTAGAGGTTATTATGCTGAGTGAAATAAGTCAGACAGAGAAAGATAAATACCATATGATTTCATATATATGAAGAACCTAAGGAACAGAAAGAACAAACGAATCAAAAACGGATTCCATAACATAGTGGACAATTAGGTGACAAACACAGAGAAGGGGTGTCTGGGGCTGGGAGAATAGGGTGAAGTCGTTAAAGAAGTACACATTCGTAATTCCTAGATGGGTATGGACATGTGGCTCACAGCACAGGGAATGCAGTTAACTTTAATATGTTCTCTAGGTGGAGGGCCACTGGAGGGAGAGAGCAATTATGAACTATATAGGTGTCTAACCAATGTACTGTGTACTTGCCATTAATTTAAAAAAATAATAAATTGGCTGGGCAGACACCATGAGCATCTTTACTATTTTTACATCAATGAGCCCATTCTGTTGCTAGTGGAACATACGTGATTTCCCCCTGAAATAAAAAGAATTTGCCTACTTGTTTTTCTGCCAGAAGGTGATTCCTCTGGCATACCTGACTTACTTGTGTAGATTTAAACAAGAAGCAATGACTGTTTTGTTTGTTTGTTCTGTTCTTTTGTTGCTTTTACATTTATATGGCACATTTAAGTAATATCACATCATATTCAACTTTTTCTGTCTGGCATATTTTGCTTAGTATGATTATTTCAATGTGAATCCATGTTGTTGCAAATGGCAGCATTTCATCTCTTTTTTTGGCTGAACAATATATCATTGCATATCTGTGCCACAGCTTCTTTAGCCAATCCTGTATTGTAAGGCACTTCAGTTGCTTCCATGTCCTGGCCAGGGTGAATAATGCTGCTATGAACATCAGTGTGCAAATATCTTTTCGAATATGGATTTTCAAGTATTTAGGATAAATAGCCAGTAGATGGATGGCTGGATCATTTGGGAGATCAATTCCTAATTTTTTGAGGAACCTTCATATTCTTTTCCATAGTGGCTGTACCAATTTGCAATCTCACCAGCAGTGTATGAGGATTCTTATTTCTCCACAAGCTCTCCAAACTTTGTTATTATTGTCTTGTTGATTATAGCTATTCTAAGCGTGTGAGATGGTATCTCATTGTGATTTTGATTTTCATTTCACGAATAGCTAGCAGTGTTGTGCATTTGTCATATATTTGTTGGCAATTTCTATGTCCTGGAGGGAGAAGTATTTGTTGAGATCCTCTCCCCGTGTTTGAATTAGATCATTTGCTGTTTTGTTGTTATTGAGTCATATTAGTCCTTTGTATATTTTGGATATTAGGCCCTTATCAGAGGCATTGCATGCAAATATGTTTTCCCATTCAGATGCTTGTCTCTTTACCTTGTTTAGGGTTCCTTTTGCTGAGCAGAAGCTTTTTAGTTTGATATAGTACCATTTATTTATTTTTACTTTTACTTCTCTTGCCTTGGATGTCAAATTCATAAAATCCTCTTTCAGTCCATGGGCCTTGGGTTTAGTTCCTATGTTTTCTTCTATACATGTTATTGTTTCAGGTCTTATATTCAGGTAGGTACTTCATTTTGAGTTAACTATAGTGTGTGGTATAGACAACATTCTAGTTTCATTCTTTTGCAGGTGGGTTTCAAGTATTTCAGTAGTATTTATTGAAGAGTCTTTCCTTTCTCCACCGTAAGTTTTTGGCTTTTTTTGTCGAAATTATTTGTCCATGGAAATATGGATTTACTTCTAGAGTGTCAATTCTGTTCCACTGGTGTGTGTGTGTCTGTTTTTCTGCCAGTACCATGGTGTTTTGATTACTGTCGCTTTGTAGAATAATTTGATGTCAGCCACAGTGATACCTTCAGCCTCATTTTTTTCCCCCCTCAGGATGAATTTGGTAAATTGGGGTATTTGTAGTGCCACACAAATCTGATGATTTTATGTTGCATTTCTTTAAAAAATGCTTTTGGGATTTTTATGGGGCTTGCATTACATCTGTATAATGCTTTAGGTAATAAGGTCATTTTAACTTTGTTGATTCTTCCAATTGGAGAACACGGAATATCTTCTTTGACTTCTTTTAATAGGGCCTTCTTATAGTTTTCATTATATAGGTCCCTCACATGTTTTGTTAGATTTATTCCAAGGTATTTTATTCTCCTTCTTGCAATTGCAAAAGGAATGATTTTTCCACATCTTTTTCAGACCCTTCGTTATTATAGTATAGGAATGGTATGGATTTTTGAACATTGATTTTGTATTCAGATACTTTACTGTATTTGCTATTGTCTAGGAGTTTTCTTGTGACCTCTTTAGGGTTTTCTATATAGAGAATCATGTCATGTGCAAATAGTGACAGTGTGACTTCTTTGTTTCCTATTTGGATGCCTTTTATATCTTTTTCTTTCCTGATTGTACTCACTAGGACCTCCAATGTTATATTGAATAACAGTGGTGATAGTGGACAGCCTTGCCTTAGAGGGAAGTTTTATAGTTTCTCACCATTCGGTATAATGTTGGCGGAGGGCTTGTCACATATAGCCTTTATTATGATCAGGTTTTTCCTTTCTATACCGATTTTGTTCATTGTTTTGATCATAAATGGATGCCGTGTCTTGTCAAAGGCTTTTTCTCATCTATTGATAAGATCATATGATTCTTATTTTTAA
>NW_011920564.1:0-3069 GCF_000151845.1 Pteropus vampyrus
TCTTGTGTTCCTGCTTTGTAAAGAGGATCAGAGTTGATGGCATTTGCCCGAAATCCCACAGGAATATGACGGGAAATCGGATCACCTGTTCCTTGTGCCCTTGTCCCTAATGCCTTCTTTATGCGTTGAATTTTTACTAATTTGGACAAATGACAGTCTTAAACCTGACATTACACATCAGGGTTGGAGTTGCTCAGCTCAATCGGTTTGTTGATCCAGAAGAAAATGAATGCCACATTGTCTTGGTGTATGTGCATGTTTTCTATAACAGACCACTGAGCAGCTTCGGTTCCTGCAGGTGCGGGAAATGATCTAGAAGGGAACGCAAGAAGAGAGAGCAGCAGTTCCCTCCCTCCCCCTCCCACTATTTGCCTGAGTCCCAGGGCTTGATTGTTTAGGCAGCTAGACGTGTCATCACGCCTCTATAGAAGAAGCAAGTCAGTCCTGAGATAATTTGCGAAAAGAATAGATACAACTACAAAACGCAAAAGAAGAAGTTAAATACTCCTGTAAGAATGAGGTATGAAATAGCAAATAAGTCTATGCATTCCGTGCAAACATTGTCATGAACGCCAACAGAAGTTTGCCATGAGTGAGCAGATAATTCAGTACACGGAAGAGAACACGTTTGGGAATAACCATGATAGCGGTCTTTCCCTACGATATATGAACATCTAAGCTATCGATTTAACAACTAAAATGGGGACTGACACTCTGTCAATGGAAAAGAATAAATCAGGAAACAGACCCATGTTCATGACAAAAGGAAAAAATGAATAATCTTGGCATTTCAAGTCAGACAATGCCCTCAGAGCAATCTCTTGTGATTACTACTGGAAGCAATTGTGTGTGTTGGGGAGGAGAAAGACGCCCCTGTGTCGACTGGATTAAGTGGGTCACATCATCCTTCTCAGGCTTTCGCGCTTGAGCTCTCTTCGGGGCACGTCTGTGTCGTCGACCAATCGTGGATAGAGGACGTTCCGAAGTCTTTGTCAACAAGCCCTCACGTAGCTCCAAGAGGGCCGATAAACACATAAAAGGCTTAAAATCTAAACAAACCCACAAACAACACCCCAACCTATAACATATAGAAGCTGAAGGATTCATGGCAAGTGCAGAAAATGTAAACCATTATGAGGAAATCATGCCAACTAACAGATGGACAAGAAAATTCCCGTTAAAATTATCCACATTTTTAGCCTGCTTGATAACAATTTATTGAGGAAAAAGGTTTGTTTGGATGCAAAATCATTGGGTAAACGATCGTAGAAAACAATGACATTGACACACGCTCCGATTACTTGGTGATTATAAAGAGGATATCATCCGTTGATTACCATGGAGAAATCGTGAGACTCTTTCATCTTTAACTCCAATGTCATAATCAAGGAACAGATGACAAATTAAAATTGGAATAAACTTTTCACAAACATCGCTATTGTGTAACGGGAAAAAGCACCCAAGTTTGGATGCCTTCTAGATGATATTAGATTATGAAGACCATGACACTAAGTGTATTTTATAATCGTTGATTAGGAAAGAGGTAGAAAGGATGACACTGTTACTGGAGAGCGGGATCCTCTCCCGGCACGTCATCCCATTCTTGATGTCTGGAACAATGGATAGAGCGAGATAATGAAATACTGTAGAGAAGACAAGTTTCGTTAGAATGGAAAGTACACTTGCAGACGTGGAAGCGGACCTGAGCAAGAGAGGCGTGGCTCAAAAGGCCTGGCGACCAAGCTTTCGGGGTTTTGTTCCCTATTTGCTCTGGGTGGCCCTTTTTGAGAGCACTGAGCATTCTTGATTGATAATTAAGACTGGCAGGACTCCGTGATTCATCATTTGCTTTCTGCGCATGTTCCTTCCCAGAATTCAGCCTGTTATAATGGACTTAATGAACTTCTGGGCATACGCGTCGCCTTATCATCATGGTATAATGGTGTTCACGTGAGTTGAAGGTCGTTGAGGTCTTCATTGCACGGTGCGATTGACTGGCTAAAAGCCCTACCCAATTTTCTGCCTTCTTGTTTACTGCTATGCGTTACCTTTAGCCCCAAAATGCCTTCTCGCTTGCTTAATTGTGGGCGGGCATGGGCAGACCCTTCTTCCAAAAGGAAGACCTCGGTGTCTCTGCAGGCAGACCCTAAAGCCCCGATCTATCTTTCCTGCTTAACTCTTTTCTAAGCGCCATGATCCCGCTTCTTCTTAGTAGCGACGTCGAGGTATGGGAGGTCTGTTCTTCTGTATCTGTTTCCTGCTGAGAATGGTCATTGTCCCTGTCTTTTGAGGTTTCACGCAGCTGTATCCCTTTTTGCCTCACTCATGCCGGGTATTTTGGGTTTCTGCTGAAGTGCTGCCCCAGTCACTTGAGAAGGAAAAGAAGATACAATGTTGTTATCTAAATCAGCTAGGAATGACTTTCTACTATTGTTTTACCAAAGAAATGAGGAAAGGAGAATAGGCTGGGTTGATATATTTCTGAAAGAATAAAAAAACTTTGGCCTGAATTCCTCTCCGTTCTCAGACACTAAGGACCCTGCTTTGACTAGGACCATTCCCTCATGGTGGTCCGAGGATCCTTATCTAAAGCCAGAGGAGATGAGTGAACAGTTTCAGGTTCATTATGTGGATTTGGGGGATAGGGCCTTTGTCCCACAGAAAGGAGGGAAGAAAACTTAATCAGGTTTACTAAAGAAAAAAGAAAACCATAAACGAGGAACTCTGCAAGAGATGTCCCGTATCATTTCCCGCTGTAAGTTGCAGAATTTTAAACGTGATGTTCCGTATCAATATTAGGACCATTGGGGGATTTTTCGAATGACAGAAATGTAACTGTAATAATGTATGCCTGTGTAAGTCCACCCGAAAGAGAGAGAGCCTCGGAGAGAGTGAGTGAGGGAGGGAGGGAGGGAGTAACGACGCAACCCCCAATAGAGAGATTGAGATACAGATAGATAGCGAGTGTGACAGATAGACATTCAGAGATGTGAAACATAACGAGATGAATGTTAAGTGAAGTTATCGAAATACGCACGGTGAGACAATGGCTGACGGTAGGAAAGGGTA
>NW_011920565.1:0-2201 GCF_000151845.1 Pteropus vampyrus
GCAGCCCATGACGTCCCCAGAGTGGACTGGGGCTTCCTTGGAGGTCAGGGCACACCCCGCTTCCTGCCCGGCACCCCGCCTACCTGGGCGATGGCGAACTGGTCGTAGAAGGCGGAGTTGTCCACGTTTAGCTCCAAGTCGATGTCCTGCAGCTCTTCGCAGCTAAAATGACAAGGCACAGAGGGGCACGGTCCCTGCTGGGCCACTGAGCACAGGGAGCAGTGAGCGTCACCCCCGAAGGGCAGGGGGTGATCCCCGAGGTGGGGCAGATGGGGGACGCCTGTCTGTGGGGCAGCGACCCTGCAGAGCTGGCCCCAACCCGCCCTGGACAGTGGAGGACAGCGACCTTGGCCTCTGCTCTCCCGGAGACTGTCCCTGCCCCCCACGGCCCCCAGTCCTGCAGGGTCACAGGCCTCAGGAGCGGGACCGTCCTGCCCACCCCCGCAGCACAGGCCAACAGTAACGCGGGGCCCAGCGGGCGAAACTACAAGGCCCCGTGGCTGGCTGGGCTGGGCCGGGCCTCAGGGGCTGGAGTGGACGGACAGCGGCTCCAGGCCTGCAGCCCCTCAGACGGCCGGACACATTACAGGGGCGTGGAGCCCAGAGATGGTGGGGCCGGCGGCCAGGGCTCATCCCAGAGGGGCTGTGGTGAAGGGCAGAGAAAGTTGGGGCGTCTTTCTGGAGAAGGCCAAGGCCATGCCCAGGGCCCCCCCAGACTCTGAGGGATCCTGGAGGGCAAGGGAGCAGGTGGTCTGGGGCCCAGCAGGGTCAGTGCAGGCAAGACACCCCCACCACGAGGGGCTGCCTGGAGGCGGGTTCCAGGGTGCTCACGGCTTCCCCCGGCGTGCGGCCCAGGCCCCCAGGGTGAGGGTGCAGCAGGAGCCCCCACCTCGGCTGCTCCATCCATCTTACGTGTCGGGGTTCTAGGCCTGATTTCGCTTAAATAAAGAATGTGGAGCCTCTACAAGAGGTGACCCAAGGGTCCTGCCTTCCCGGGAACGCTCCCCCTTAGGGCCGAGCAGCAGGCAGTCCCTTGGGGGCCAGGTGTTCACTGCGCTCTACCCTGGGTGGCCCCCAAGCCAGACGTCACCCCTGCTCAGGGTCCCAAGGACCTCTGTCCGCAGCCCGAGGCTTCTGCCCCCACCCCCTACCTGCTCCCCCACCCCTTCCGAGCCCTCGGGGACCAAGGCCACCAACGGGGACCTGGGGTCCACCCCACGGGACGTGACGGGCACTGGAAGCTCTGACCTCCCGGCCCCACACCGGGCACACCCGGGTTTCCGCCCTGTAGGGGCTTCGGGCTCCCTGAACCGGGAAGGGGGACAGTGACTCGGAGGGGCAGGTCCTGGGGGCAGCTGGCAGGCAGGCGGCAGACGGCTCAGGACAGTCGTACACGAAGGCACCGTCGGGGGCGCACCTGTGGGGCACGGTGCCCTTCTCGGTGACAGCGTCGCACCACATGGCGAAGCCCACGCTCACGACCGTGCTGGCGATGAAGACCAGGAGCACCGCGAAGGAGCCGGCCAGCAGGTTCAGGAAGGCGCAGAGGAAGGAGCTGCGGGCGACGGGGCTCGGTCACTGGGGCCGCCTGGCCCTGCCCACCGGCCCGCGGGGGGCGCGGGGCCTTCCGCACCCGTGCTGGCCCTCCCGCCGCCCAGCGCAGCTGCGTCACCAGCGTCCTGCAGAGGAGGCAGCCGAGCCCCAGGCCGGGGGGTACGCCGGCGCGCACGCCGACGGGCGCCTCCAAGGCTGTGCTCCCGCGGCCGCCAGCCTGGCTGGCCTGGACCCGTGTCTGGTGCGCGCCACCGGCCCCTGCTCTGATGGCCCCACTGAAGCTGAGAGGCTGAGCCGCAATCAGGGCAGGGCACCCGGGCGGCGGGGGTCGCTCAGGGCCACCCTCGGGGCTGGGCCGTCCCAGCGTCCACACGGGCATCGCACGCCCTCGGCCTCTCTGCCCCATCGCGGCCTCTCCTGCCCGCCCAGACGCCCGCTGCCCGGCCACCTCCCCCCTCCCCGATATCCAGAGTCCCGCATGGAGCCCCGGCAGGCGGAACCTGGGTGCGCCCCGAGTCTGTGGGGGTGGGGGACACGTGCTGTCCCATGGGGACCCCAGGGCACCTCCCTCAGGGGGGACGGCAGCCCAGCCTCTCCCTCTACCTGCTAGCAGGTGTGATGCGGATCTGAGGGGAATGGCCTACGAG
>NW_011920566.1:0-1336 GCF_000151845.1 Pteropus vampyrus
AAAAAAAGTGCCCACGTGCAGGCCTTTGTCAATACCCACAGTGCTGCCTAGTGTCAGGACGGGTATGGTCGCTCACTGCAGCATCGGGGCTGCGTTCGTTTATATGACTCGGGCTCTGATGAGCCGAGAGGCACAGAGACGCCCCTGAAACAGCAGGACATACCGCGCCCCACATGCCATGCTCCCTGTCCTCTCGCCACGTGCAGAAGACAGACTCTCTCACGACGTAGTCTCAGGGCGGACCCGGGCCAGAACGGCGGGCGCTCCCCGCAGACCCCCTCGGGGACCGTCTGATCAAGGCCGCGTCCACTCTGACATAAGGCGGCAGCCCTCCCTGCCCTGGCTGTGCACTGGTTCCTGTCACAGGTCGTTGTCCGGACCTGCTCATGTGTGTAAAACAATTTCTACATTTGGCAGCATCACCTTCTCTACCTGTGAGGAGCCCCCGCCCTCCCTCACCCGGCGTCGTTCTCCGGCGCGTGCCCGACGGTGCGGGTCTGTGCCACCTCCCAGCCGCCCCGGCAGCCTCGTGGGTGCGTCTCCCTGGGTGACCCGCCGGCGTGGTCCGTCCGCCTCGTCCTTTGGTCTTCCCCTGTGCTCTCCAGCTCTGTACAAACGGCGCAGCACCTCGAACGGGACGGCGCGGGGCGCGGGGCACGAGGATGCCAAGTCCGTAGACAGAGGACGTGAGGGTGCAGTTGGAGGGAGAGTCTTAAGATCGTGCAGCCAGAGATTAGGAAAGCCGGGGCTCCAGCTCAGCGTGCAGGGCCCGACGCCCCACAGCCGGCACGCCGAGCCCCCGGAACAGCAGGGCCCCCCAGACCGGCAGCACCACATCCTTCGGCAAGTGGGGAGGGACGCGGACTCTCTGCTCCACCTCTGCGTCCTGCGTCAGAACTTCAGAGCAGAACCCGCCGACCTGTGCTTTTGCCAGCCCTCGGTGAGGTTGATGCTCGCACCGCCGTGTGTGTGTGTGTGTGTGTGTGTGTGTGTGTGTGTGTGTGTGTGTGTGTACGCACCTACACGTACACGCGTGCATGCACACACACGTCCGTGTTTGAACACGGCTGGTAGCCCGTGAGCTGAGGGCTCGAGTCCAGGCTCACGCCGGCCTCCCATCTCCACAGCAGCCTTTCTCGACCCCTCAAGGACGCCAAATCACTTGGGGAGTTTCGAAGCCATTTGTCAACAACAAAACAAAAGACACAAAGAAACAACAGAAGACGTTGTCCCGACCCCACCCTAGAATAACCGAGTCAGACTCCCGGGGGTGGCGCTGGGCTCGGCTTCCCCAAACCGCCCAGCAGCTGTTCCCAGGCTGTCTTATAATCGGTTT
>NW_011920567.1:0-1257 GCF_000151845.1 Pteropus vampyrus
GAGAACATGTTTTATGTGATTTCAATCCTTTTCAATTATTTTTTTTAAATTTGTGGTTCAACACATGATCTATCTTGATGACCATATATACTTGAATAGAATGAGTGTTTTTTAGTTGTAGAATGTAGTGTCCTATAAATATCAATGAGGTCAAGGTGGTTGATAATGTTCAGAACATTTATGTCTTTATCTTTTTTTTTTTTTTCCTAATTGCTGAAGGAAGGGTGTTAAAGTCTCCAGCTATGGCTAAAATTAGCTATTTATATACCCTTTAATCCTGTCAATTTTAAATGTCTTCTTCATCAGTGTCTTTTTATCATTATAAAGGCACTTTCTTTATCCCTGATAAAGTTCTTTGTTTTGCAGTCTGCCGGTCAGGGTCCAGAAATCACAGAATTCGAACAGAGCAAGTTTAATATAAAGACATATTAATTAGTAACAGGGGATTAATTACTAAGGGGGTGGGGAATTCTAAAGAACACAAGAATAGCAGAGATAGGGAGCAGTCACCACCCCTGGGGCTAAGGGATAGTACTCAAGGAAGAAACACATCCTGAAGAGGGCTGGAAGCATGAGATTCAGACCTTGTTGGAAAGTGTATGACTTTGGCACATTGGATGGCAGAAAAATTCACTGAGGTGCTACAGACCGAAGGTGTCATGCAGAAAAGAACGCGCTAGGGTGCTGATGAAATGTACTAGGAAATTACTGAGATATCACTGAGACTCATCCGAAAGCCTGTTTCTGAGGCACCTACTAAATTCTCTGGGAAGAAGCTTGTCGGGGTGCTTGTGAAACCCACTGAGGAGGTACCTGTGAGGCAGACACCTGCCTGCAAGAATCACCGGGAAATCAGCTGTGTCGCTCGTGTAAACTTACTAAGAAGCCACTCACAAGAGTGCCACTTATACTCAATGAGGAGTGAGCATCAGCGGAGGTCCTGCATACACGTTGCCGGCCACCACTAGCCCCAGGAGAAAGGAGGGACAAAAGCATATGGATCAGGAGAGAAGCCTTTTCTTCCTGCAGCGACCCTGCAGCGCCCTCTACTGACAAAACTTAACAGCGGGAGCAAAGGTGAAATGTTTACGGGGTCCACCTCCAGTATCACAATACAGCCAAGGAGGATGGATTTGGAACTGAGAAACAATAAATTGGTAACTGGCGAAAGGTGTAATTGTTTGATATAAACACTAGTCAGCTTTTTTCTGTTTACTGTTGCACGGTATATTTCTTTATCCACTTACTTTCAGTCAA
>NW_011920568.1:0-1636 GCF_000151845.1 Pteropus vampyrus
CCCGCCCCTCCAGTGGTGGGGACCTGCCCGAGAGTGGCTCCCCGTGATCCTTTGTGCCCGGTGTGTCCTGAGGGGCCAGGCAGTCAGTTTTGCTCAGATCTGGCCAGTCTGGGAAAAATTCTTGAAAGAAGCACACATAAAGAACTTGGGTGCACGAGAAGTGCCCGGTACCCCTGCTTTGTGCTCCCTCGCTTGGCCCACCACTGGACAAAGGTGCCCTCTGGAGCGCTGGGTGACAGTGACGTGCGGGGGCAGCCTGGCAGTGTCTGGGAAAGTGCACATTTCAGGCTAAAGACGGGGCTCTCGGTGAGGCGCACTCCCCCAAACGCTGGACTTGTTGCCGTGTGGGGAATTCCCACATCCGGCCGACACGATTCAGTGTCAGGAGCAGCGAAGGAGCCTGGGAAGGCGTGTGGTCCGGTGGCCCAGGTGACCGTCCACCCCACAGCCGTTTGCTCGGCTGCCCTCGTCCAGAGCCAGGCCAGCGAACGGGTGACACAGGCGTGACTTGCTGGCCTTCGGTTTTGTTAACGGGCTGTTACGTCACATTCTACCCCCGTGAACCTCGCCCTGCTTCGTTTCAGAGGCCTTTCCGTATTTCACGGGAACGAGCAAGTCATCGGCGTTTTTCCTTTATGAATTATACGCTCGTTAGAGTCTGTCGGGAACACGTGACTGTTAGAAGAGAAAGTCAGAACTATTCCACTTGAGAAAGGTTCCTGAATGAAGGAATGAAGCCGATTTTTTATTTTTTGATCTGAAGAGAGTGACTCCCCGGAAGCTGCAGAGCGTCCCTTCTGCAAGGCTCGGCCTGGCGCTCACGGGGCTAACGCTGCCGCTTGCTTCGAAGCTTGTCTTCCTAACGAAACTAACCTGTGTGTCCGTGCCCGTCTCTGCCGGGGACTTCCAGCTGTCCCCCCAAAGGTGTTTTCCGGGGGGACCGTGAGGGAGGCGCACTCTTGGCGGAATTCAGGCTTCCTGGGTCTTGGTTTGGTGTCTGGTTTTTGGTTTTGTGTTCACTTTGGCACTGAACATTTTAAGAAAACGCGAAAAGCTCTGTTTCGTGGTGGACGCCACGTGCCCCCGCGTGCCCCCGCTCCTGTCCCCGGCAGGCACGCGGTGTCACGTCCCGCTGGGCAGGGTCTCTAGGGTCGCACCCACTGAGCTGTGACCTGCAGCCTCACAGGTCTGGGCCCCTTGACCTTGGGGAGGCAGAGTTTTCTCCCCAAACACGTTGTCCCTCTTGTCAGGGTCCTGGCCAGAGCTTCTTTGCAGAGGGTGAGGGTGGGACGCTGCCCCCGGTGGCTGAGCAGGCAGAGCGAGGTTTGTCCCGAGTCCCCTCGAGGTTTGTGACGGGTGTGGCTGGGCCCGGGGACCCTGTGCAGCTGTCAGTCACCACGGGGCCTGTGCGCCGGCTCCATCCACACACCTGCTTCTTGTCACTCCGTTCCCCGTGATTTGAGACCTTGATGGGCACGCAGCTCGCAGGTGGGGCCGTGAGAGTCAGGTGCCGCCCAGGGCTCCCTGTGTGGCCAGCCTGCCTCTCGGGCCACCAGTCAGGAGCTGGGGTGGCCAGTGTCCTCACATTCCCCGGACACGGGACGGGCTCCTGCCAGATGGGAGATGCGCAGCCCGA
>NW_011920569.1:0-6539 GCF_000151845.1 Pteropus vampyrus
TACGGAGAGCCGTTTCTAAGGAGAAGTGGACAGAGTGGAATCTGCTCATTTCAGAGATCCGATCCAACATTATTCGCCCGAGTCATCTGACGTCTGCATTAAACAAATTTGGATTCCAGCCTCAGGCTCCATCGGTTGGTCAGTATCCCCCTGAAACATCAGTGGGAGACGGTTTCCCTTTCCATACTCATTGGAAAACATGGTCCGTTCGTTTCGGCCGGTGCCTCTGAATATTCAGGTTAAAGAACATCCTCTCCAGAAGGATTTCCCTTCATATTACCCTTCCTACGACACGCCACACAATGTGGCTTCCTTTGTTCCAAGGCGAAAAACGATGGCAGACTGAAGCTTTTATTCTGCTCTTACTACACAGCACAAGCATACTGCCACTGTCTTATCACCCTTTTGTGCATTCTAGGCAGATAGCAAGCTAAGGAGAACGGATGTCAAAACTGTTTCCAACCAGCGCTTTGGTGCCGGACAAAGGACACGACCGAACAAATCTACGGTTTTGTCAGACTGGGATTGAGCCTGACTCAGGTCCCAAGGAACGGGGCTCAGTTCTTTCTCACATCCTAAATGCTTGACTCCAGGTACAGGCAAGAACTCCAATTTCTCTGCTTTCTTACACTGCCGACTTTCTTTACAGCATACAGCAAAACTTGCACCAAATGATCGAATACACTTCTGGACTAGAGAAATCAAGCGTTCCAAAACGTTTTCCTTTGCATGCGCTGTACACCTTCTCGCACTTTAAAGTCTTTCTAGCTCCGTAATGGCAGAGGAAGACCCGAACACATAAAGCACCATACCACCGGGTTAATCGCCGCATTCTAAGAATGTGTCTTCAGCATAGACGCTCTCTTCCAAAATGCTGCTGCCCGAACCCGCTTCGTACGAAATTTCCCAATGGATCTGCCAGCTTTCCAATTTCACACTTTCTCTTTGTGGTAGGAGACCAAGATTGCTTCAGAGTCCACAGTTCCCATGTCACTGCATAGAACAATGCTGCAGCCCAGTGAATGTATCTGTCTATCAGTCAGCATAAAGGATGTCTACTGAGCGCCGTTACTAGGCAGAGGCTTCCAGAATGGAAGCAATTCTGACAAAGGCTATGCCTCCAAAATCATGCGTCAGAGTGCTCTAACTTCTGAATGAAGCATACTTGCATTCCAGCCTCAAGGCTCCATCAGTGGCTCGGAAGCCCGCTGACACATCCCAGAGACAGTTTCAGTTACCATATGCATGAGAAAACACTGTTCGTTTACGGACCGGCGCTTCTGAGGTCACAGATTACAAATACATCCACACCACACAATTTTCTTTAAAATGAGCCTTCAGCACCACACACACTCACGCACAGACACACACAGAGTGGCTTTTTCTTTGGCGTTTGCCAAAAGACCGCATATGAAAGCTGTTATTTGACTCGACCACAGATTGCAGACATGCTGCCCCTGGAAGAGTACATGCTGCTGAATTCTTTCAGATGGCAAGCTCAAGACGATGGATGTCCAAAGACTTTTCCACCACCACTTTGGTACGGCAAAAGGGCACATGAGAAACAGCTTTACAGATCTGTCAGTCTGGGACGGAACACCCACCATGTCACACACAACAGAGTAAGAAGTGGTTCCAAACAAGTAACTATGACCTTAACCACGAGAACTGCAACTTCTCTCAGTACTTACTTAGAGGGCCGCCTTACTTCACAGCATCCAACAATGACTGCACTTCTGGATCATACAAGCCAGGCAATCCCAAAGGAGCTTGCTGTACAAGTGGTGCTCGCTTTCTCTCAGCTTTAGAGGATAGCTATCTCTTCTTAATGGCAAAATGGGACCAGAAGAATTGAAATACCTTACGACCTAATAAATCCCGGCAGTCTAATCATGTCTTTGCAGCACGTACGCTCTCTTCCAAAAGGCAACCGCCTGAACCCGCTTCGTACGAATTTCCACAATCAAAAGGCTATATTGTCAGTATGGATATCACAGCCTGTGGCTGTGGGTAGATTGCACATTTGCTTCCTGAACTATTCTCCAGGCTCATCTCCGAACAATCCTGCAGTCCTTTCAAAATCCCTGTATATCGCTATGCAGAGAAAAGAAGTACGGAGAGCCGTTTCTAAGGAGAAGCGGACAGAGTGGAATCTGCTCTTTTCAGAGATCCGATCCAACATTATTCGCCAGAGTCATCTGACGTCTGCATTAAACAAATTTGGATCCCAGCCTCAGGCTCCATCGGTTGGTCAGTATCCCCCTGAAACATCAGTGGGAGACGGTTTCCCTTTCCATACTCATTGGAAAACATGGGCCGTTCGTTTCGGCCGGTGCCTCTGAATATTCAGGTTAAAGAACATCCTCTCCAGAAGGATTTCCCTTCATATTACCCTTCCTACGAC
Source organism: Pteropus vampyrus (assembly GCF_000151845.1). Taxonomy (NCBI): domain Eukaryota; kingdom Metazoa; phylum Chordata; class Mammalia; order Chiroptera; family Pteropodidae; genus Pteropus; species Pteropus vampyrus. Next base: position 2,405 of record NW_011920569.1, read on the forward strand.
ACGCCACACAATGTGGCTTCCTTTGTTCCAAGGCGAAAAACGATGGCAGACTAAAGCTTTTATTCTGCTCTTACTACACAGCACAAGCATACTGCCACTGTCTTATCACCCTTTTGTGCATTCTAGGCAGATAGCAAGCTAAGGAGAACGGATGTCAAAACTGTTTCCAACCAGCGCTTTGGTGTCGGACAAAGGACACGACCGAACAAATCTACGGTTTTGTCAGACTGGGATTGAGCCTGACTCACGTCCCAAGGAACGGGGCTCAGTTCTTGCTCACATCCTAAATGCTTGACTCCAGGTACAGGCAAGAACTCCAATTTCTCTGCTTTCTTACACTGCCGACTTTCTTTACAGCATACAGCAAAACTTGCCCCAAATGATCGAATACACTTCTGGACTAGAGAAATCAAGCGTTCCAAAACGGTTTCCTTTGCATGCGCTGTACACCTTCTCGCACTTTAAAGTCTTTCTAGCTCCGTAATGGCAGAAGAAGACCCGAACACATAAAGCACCATACCACCGGGTTAATCGCCGCATTCTAAGAATGTGTCTTCAGCATAGACGCTCTCTTCCAAAATGCTGCTGCCCGAACCCGCTTCGTACGAAATTTCCCAATGGATCTGCCAGCTTTCCAATTTCACACTTTCTCTTTGTGGTAGGAGACCAAGATTGCTTCAGAGTCCACAGTTCCCATGTCACTGCATAGAACAATGCTGCAGCCCAGTCAATGTATCTGTCTATCAGTCAGCATAAAGGATGTCTACTGAGCACCGTTACTAGGCAGAGGCTTCCAGAATGGAAGCAATTCTGACAAAGGCTATGCCTCCAAAATCATGCGTCAGAGTGCTCTAACTTCTGAATGAAGCATACTTGCATTCCAGCCTCAAGGCTCCATCAGTGGCTCGGAAGCCCGCTGACACATCCCAGAGACAGTTTCACTTACCATATGCATGAGAAAACACTGTTCGTTTATGGACCGGCGCTTCTGAGGACACAGATTACAAATACATCCACACCAAACAATTTTCTTTAAAATGACCCTTCAGCACCACACACACTCACGCACAGACACACACAGAGTGGCTTTTTCTTTGGCGTTTGCCAAAAGACCGCATATGAAAGCTGTTATTTGACTCGACCACAGATTGCAGACATGCTGCCCCTGGAAGAGTACATGCTGCTGAATTCTTTCAGATGGCAAGCTCAAGACGATGGATGTCCAAAGACTTTTCCACCACCACTTTGGTACGGCAAAAGGGCACATGAGAAACAGCTTTACAGATCTGTCAGTCTGGGACGGAACACCCACCATGTCACACACAACAGAGTAAGAAGTGGTTCCAAACAAGTAACTATGACCTTAACCACGAGAACTGCAACTTCTCTCAGTACTTACTTAGAGGGCCGCCTTACTTCACAGCATCCAACAATGACTGCACTTCTGGATCATACAAGCCAGGCAATCCCAAAGGAGCTTGCTGTACAAGTGGTGCTCGCTTTCTCTCAGCTTTAGAGGATAGCTATCTCTTCTTAATGGCAAAATGGGACCAGGAGAATTGAAATACCTTACGACCTAATAAATCCCGGCAGTCTAATCATGTCTTTGCAGCACGTACGCTCTCTTCCAAAAGGCAACCGCCTGAACCCGCTTCGTACGAATTTCCACACTGAAAAGGCTATATTGTCAGTATGGATATCACAGCCTGTGGCTGTGGGTAGATTGCACATTTGCTTCCTGAACTACACTTCTCCAGGCTCATCTCCGAACAATCCTGCAGTCCTTTCAAAATCCCTGTATATCGCTATGCAGAGAAAAGAAGTACGGAGAGCCGTTTTTAAGGAGAAGCGGACAGAGTGGAATCTGCTCTTTTCAGAGATCTGATCCAACATTATTCGCCAGAGTCATCTGACGTCTGCATTAAACAAATTTGGATCCCAGCCTCAGGCTCCATCGGTTGGTCAGTACCCCCCTGAAACATCAGTGGGAGACGGTTTCCCTTTCCATACTCATTGGAAACATGGTCCGTTCGTTTCGGCCGGTGCCTCTGATATTCAGGTTAAAGAACATCCTCTCCAGAAGGATTTCCCTTCATATACCCTTCCTACGACACGCCACACAATGTGGCTTCTTTTGTGCCGAGGCGAAAAACGATGGCAGACTAAAGCTTTTATTCTGCTCTTACTACACAGCACAAGCATACTGCCACTGTCTTATCACCCTTTTGTGCATTCTAGGCAGATAGCAAGCTAAGGAGAACGGATGTCAAAACTGTTTCCAACCAGCGCTTTTGTGCCGGACAAAGGACACGACCGAACAAATCTACGGTTTTGTCAGACTGGGATTGAGCCTGACTCAGGTCCCAAGGAACGGGGCTCAGTTCTTGCTCACATCCTAAATGCTTGACTCCAGGTACAGGCAAGAACTCCAATTTCTCTGCTTTCTTACAGTGCCGACTTTCTTTACAGCATACAGCAAAACTTGCACCAAATGATCGAATACACTTCTGGACTAGAGAAATCAAGCGTTCCAAAACGGTTTCCTTTGCATGCGCTGTACACCTTCTCGCACTTTAAAGTCTTTCTAGCTCCGTAATGGCAGAAGAAGACCCGAACACATAAAGCACCATACCACCGGGTTAATCGCCGCATTCTAAGAATGTGTCTTCAGCATAGACGCTCTCTTCCAAAATGCTGCTGCCCGAACCCGCTTCGTACGAAATTTCCCAATGGATCTGCCAGCTTTCCAATTTCACACTTTCTCTTTGTGGTAGGAGACCAAGATTGCTTCAGAGTCCACAGTTCCCATGTCACTGCATAGAACAATGCTGCAGCCCAGTGAATGTATCTGTCTATCCGTCAGCATAAAGGATGTCTACTGAGCACCGTTACTAGGCAGAGGCTTCCAGAATGGAAGCAATTCTGACAAAGGCTATGCCTCCAAAATCATGCGTCAGAGTGCTCTAACTTCTGAATGAAGCATACTTGCATTCCAGCCTCAAGGCTCCATCAGTGGCTCGGAAGCCCGCTGACACATCCCAGAGACAGTTTCAGTTACCATATGCATGAGAAAACACTGTTCGTTTATGGACCGGCGCTTCTGAGGACACAGATTACAAATACATCCACACCAAACAATTGTCTTTAAAATGACCCTTCAGCACCACACACACGCACAGACACACACAGAGTGGCTTTTTCTTTGGCGTTTGCCAAAAGACCGCACATGAAAGCTGTTATTTGACTCGACCACAGATTGCAGACATGCTGCCCCTGGAAGAGTACATGCTGCTGAATTCTTTCAGATGGCAAGCTCAAGACGATGGATGTCCAAAGACTTTTCCACCACCACTTTGGTACGGCAAAAGGGCACATGAGAAACAGCTTTACAGATCTGTCAGCCTGGGACGGAACACCCACCATGTCACACACAACAGAGTAAGAAGTGGTTCCAAACAAGTAACTATGACCTTAACCACGAGAACTGCAACTTCTCTCAGTACTTACTTAGAGGGCCGCCTTACTTCACAGCATCCAACAATGACTGCACTTCTGGATCATACAAGCCAGGCAATCCCAAAGGAGCTTGCTGTACAAGTGGTGCTCGCTTTCTCTCAGCTTTAGAGGATAGCTATCTCTTCTTAATGGCAAAATGGGACCAGAAGAATTGAAATACCTTACGACCTAATAAATCCCGGCAGTCTAATCATGTCTTTGCAGCACGTACGCTCTCTTCCAAAAGGCAACCGCCTGAACCCGCTTCGTACGAATTTCCACACTGAAAAGGCTATATTGTCAGTATGGATATCACAGCCTGTGGCTGTGGGTAGATTGCACATTTGCTTCCTGAACTACACTTCTCCAGGCTCATCTCCGAACAATCCTGCAGTCCTTTCAAAATCCCTGTATATCGCTATGCAGAGAAAAGAAGTACGGAGAGCCGTTTCTAAGGAGAAGCGGACAGAGTGGAATCTGCTCTTTTCAGAGATCTGATCCAACATTATTCGCCAGAGTCATCTGACGTCTGCATTAAACAAATTTGGATCCCAGCCTCAGGCTCCATCGGTTGGTCAGTACCCCCCTGAAACATCAGTGGGAGACGGTATTCGCCTTTCCATACTCATTGGAAAACATG
>NW_011920570.1:0-6532 GCF_000151845.1 Pteropus vampyrus
CTCTCACGCCTCTGCACTTTCTCTTAACGTGAAGCTTCCTTCATCCTCTCCTCCCCCTTTCTTCTCCCGATGATGACAATAATACTTCATTGGCTGCCTACGGGGAGGAGAACCCTGGGCCTTTCGAGCCACGGAAATGCATTAATTGTTTCCTAACCTATTTTTCCTTTTAGAAAGTCAAGAAAGAAAACAAAATTCAAAGAAGACAGTTGACTCGTGGTGGCGCACCGGGCGCAAAACCAGTTACCTACGCATACGCACACGAAAAAGGATACAGGGAGCGAAGCGGACCTGGCGAGGAAACCTTGGCAGGTGACGAACGGGAGAGACTTTCAGACGGGCAAGCACCAGAGACTGGAAAATACCTGCAACTGAAGGCCGAGCGCAATCAGAGAAAGTGCAAGAACAGAGTCAATGAAATCGAAGGACTGGAGAGGGTCCCGGGTGGACCGTGACATCGCAGAGCTACAGTCTGAACACAGGCCTGTTTGCCGCTGCCCTGCTCTGATCCTGCCCCGAACTTACTTGCACTGAACAAAGCCAAACTGGCATCGGACCCGCTTCGATCTCCCAGAACGACACTCCCAAGAAAGGCAGTTAACTGACTAGGAAGGAAACTCAAATCAGAGCAAGTCTCAGACCACTGCCAACCTGTCCAGCCAAGGGAAACCAAACAGAGGAGCACATCTACCTAGAAGAGGGAGCCACGGAAGCCTTGCGACGTTCGAGAAATGCCGGGCTTTTGGCATCTGGGAGGGCCTCTCCCGTCCCTGCCGGCTGCATGCCCCGTAGCCCCACGGGAGACCACTGAATCGTTGACACACTCCATCTTCCCATTCGGGGGAGAAGCCTCTTAGTGAAACGGACATCATGCTCCAGATCAGATCCGCGCTCATTACCTAGTCTAATCGAACGCGCCCTTTGTTCCTAAATAGGAATGCACGTGCTTTTAAGCATCACGGGACAGTGAGAGAGGAGCTCGTGATGAACAAACACAACTACGTCTCGGAAAGACAAACGACCCAATTAAAAACTGGGCAGAGGACCTGGACAGGCATTTCTCCAAAGAGCACACGCGCATGGCCAGCAGACGTATGAAAAGACGCTCGATGTCACTGATCGTCAGAGAAATGCAAACTCAAACCACAACGAGCTATCACCTCACACCTGTCAGAGTGGCTCTCCTCAAGAGATCACAAGAACCAGTGTTGCCGAGGAGGGGGAGGAGACGGGGCCCTCGGCCGCTGTTGCTGGGATTGCAGATTGGGACGAGCACTGTGGAAAACAGTTTGGAGATGCCTCAGAAACTTAAAAACACAACTAACTAGCCTACGACCCAGCGATTGCCCTTCCTTCCGGGTATTCACGCAAAGAAAACCAAACCACTGATCCAAAAAGTTCTCTGCACCCTGCAGCGCTGCTGCAACAGGCAACGGACGGAAAGAACCTCAGTGCCCATCGACAGATGACTGCATAAAGAAGTCGTGCTACGTACATCCGATGGAATATGACCCGGCCGTGAGAGAAAGAAGGAAACCTTGCCATCTGCAACCACATACATGGCCCGAGAGGGTGTGAGGCTAAGTGAAATACGTCAGAGAAAGACCAGTACCATAGGATCTCACTTCCACCTGGAATCTAAAGAACAAAACCAATCAAACACACAAAACCAAAACAGACTCAGAGATACAGAGAGCAAACGGGCGATTGCCAGATGGGAGGGGGGTCTGGGGGTTGGGTGGAAAAGCTGAAGGGATTGACAAGTACACATCGGCAGTTACAAAGCAGTCACGGGGATGTGAAGTGCCGCATGGAGAATACAGTCAAAAATGTTGCGATAATTATGTACAGTGCCAGGTGGGAACTAGTCTGAGGGGGGTGGGGGTGGGGGTGGAGAGAATCACTTCGTAAATTACATAACTGGCTGGCCACAGGAAAAAAATCATTGAATTGGAAATTTGACATGGTGCAATGGCAGGACATGGAAACGGTACCTCAATAAAGCTGTGAAAAACTATGAGGGACGAAATAAAAAAAAAAACAAAAACCACCTCTTTTTGAGGAGAAATATACACAGAAGTTTTTCTAGATGTGTATAGACATAGATATAGATATAGGTATAGATAAAGATATAGATATAGATAAAGATATAGGTAGAGATATAGATGTAGATGCAGATATAGATACAGATATAGATATAGAGATAGACATAGAGATAGACATAGAGATAGACTTAGAGATAGAGATATACATCCACACAGGTATCCGTAACAGGAAACAATGGAGAACTTTTCCAAAACTCCTAATTAATATTCTCAGAAGTTTCAGGCCCACGTGTTTTTACTTCTGTTTTCGTTTTCTTAAACGAGGACTGGGTCTTCTCAGAGGAAATATTAGAGAACGAGAGAAAATCGTCGGAAAACAGCGATAGTGCCCAAATATAAAGTTCATAGACGCCCCGTGCTCAGCTCACAGTCGCCCGCCTCTGCGGGCTGGGATGGAAGCTGGAACACCGCGCTCGCTCCCCTCTGCGAGCCTCCCCTAGCTCCCCAGCCGCCTCTGTCGCCCGCGCCCGCACCCGCGCCCGCCCTCTGTCGCCCGCGCCCGCCCTCTGTCGCCCGTGCCCGCCCGCCCGCGGGGCTCCCCGCTTGCCCACCGCGAACGTAACGTAAAGGACTCCACCCCCACGCCCCCAGGCCTCAACGGACCCCCCAGTTCCGGTCCCCCACAGGAGCTGACGCCCCGCCCCGCCCCAGAGCGCCCTCCTCCGCGTCCGCCTTGAGAGCGCCCCCAGGTTTCCACCGCCCCTGACTCGGCCCGCAGCCTCCCTGGTCGCCCACCGCTGGGAGCACCCGGAGACCCCGCCGCCGCCGCCGCCGCCGCCGCCGCCGCTGCCGCTGCTCGCCCCGCAGCCCCGGCTTCGTCGCCGCCTCGGCCTTGGCGCCCGCCGCGCCTGCACCGCCAGTCATGTCGACCGCGCTGCCGCCGTCGTGTGCGCGCCACAGCTACCAGCCCGACTGTGAGGCCGCCGTCAACAACCAGATCAACCTGGAGCTCTACGCCTCCTACGTGTACGAGTCCATGGCCTTGTACTTCGAAGGCGAGGACGCGGCCCTCAAGCACGTCGTCCCAGTTCTTCCGGCAGCAGTCCAGCAAGGAGACGGAGTACGCCCAGAGGCTCATGTGGCTGCACAACCAGCGCGGGGCCCACCTGCGTCTGCGCGAGATCGGCAGGCCTGACCGCAACCGCTGGCACGACCGGGTGAGGGTCATGGAGTGCGCCTTGCACCTGGCGATGGATGTGAACCAGAGCCTGTTCAGTCTGCACCGGCTGGCCACCGAGAAGAAGGACGCCCGCCTGTGCGACTTCCTGATGAGTCGCCACCTGCACGAGCAGGTGAAGTTCATCACGGAGCTGGGCGACCATCTCACCAACCTGTGCAAGATGGGAGCCCCGCAATCGGGCCTGGCCGAGCACCTCTTTGACAAGCTCACCCTGCACGACAGCGACAAGGACTGAGCCCGGACTGCCTTCCCCGTGGCCGTGGGGTGACTTCTCCAGGTCACCACGCCCGGCATGCATGTTGCAGTATCGCTCTTGCCTGACATTCCCTTGAGGTTTTTTTCTTTTTTTTTTTTTTTTCCCCTTTGCTCCTTCTTCTTCCAGGTTTGCCATTTCTTCCAATAAAGTTATTGGTTCCTAAATAAACAATGGTCTCTGGTGGATTGGTGTGTGCAGAACCCTCACCTTTTAAGCTTTCAGCAGGTATCCAAGCAAGCGTCCGTGCCGCCGACCCGTGCCCCATCCATCCCCAGGCGGCTCACGATCTCCGTGGACGGAGGGAGAAGGTATTGCGTGGGACCCTGGAACACACAACATCGATCATCCTTTTAAGACCACGTGCTGTATAGGCCTGGGGCGAGGTGGCTGGCCTGGGGTCCCGGGGAACGTGGGTGCCGGTGCATAGGAAAAGTAGAAACCCACGCGGCCTGAAAATCAGAGCGGCAGGAAGGAGAAGTGGTATTCTCCAAGGGCAGTCTCAGCCGTGAGGTTGGACTTTCGTCTTTGTTCCTAGGGGCAGGAAGTTAGCAAGACAGCTGACGAGAAGAACACGTGATTTTAGAGCAGGCTCTTCTCGGCCAGCCACTTGCTTCTAGGCGCATAGGTACCTGCCGTTCACGGGACCGAGCCTCGGGTGGTTGCTTCCATGTACTTTGGCCCAGAGTCCAAGCACCAGGAACCCTCGCTCGGCCCCAGTGGCTTCGGACGACTGTCCTTTGGAACCACGCCGTGGAAAGAGCGTTCCACTTTTCCAAATGGCCAGCCCAACCTCAGACCCGAAAGCTGACCCACCGGCCCCTCCCTGGGACCAACTGCCCAGTAAGAGCAGACATGCTTCACCTTGTTCTATTCAGGGGCCACAGCATGTGAGCTGGGTCCTAGGTCATAAAACACTTCCTGACTTGGGACAACTTCTTCCTTCCTCCCGCTTGATTTAGATGGATTTCGTCCCCAATTCTTTTCCTTTCCTAAGCTACGAAGTGAGAAGATCATTTCCTTGAGACGTCTCCTAAATTTTCATATCAGCACTTCGGTGCTACAAAACTTGCATCTAAGCACTGCTCTAGCTGCACCCCACAAATCTTGCTATGTGGTGCTTTGCTTCCGTCCAGTCCCAAGTCATCTTGAGTTCCCCCCGGTCTCTCCGTTGACCCACACGTTGTTCAGACGTGCACTGGATCACTCGTTTCCAGATATTTGGGGATTTTCCCAGATCATTCCGTGAACGATCTCCGGCTTAGCTCCGCCGCGGTCAGAGAACCCAGGGCACCCAATCCCCATCCTGTTGCCTTTGTTGACACTTGCGGCACGGCACGGAACGAGGTCCGTCTTGGGCGGTGTGTCGCGTGCACTCGGAAACCACGTGCTTCTGAAAGACATGTTTCTGAACATTCCACTCTCACGCCTCTGCACTTTCTCTTAACGTGAAGCTTCCTTCATCCTCTCCTCCCCCTTTCTTCTCCCGATGATGACAATAATACTTCATTGGCTGCCTACGGGGAGGAGAACCCTGGGCCTTTCGAGCCACGGAAATGCATTAATTGTTTCCTAACCTATTTTTCCTTTTAGAAAGTCAAGAAAGAAAACAAAATTCAAAGAAGACAGTTGACTCGTGGTGGCGCACCGGGCGCAAAACCAGTTACCTACGCATACGCACACGAAAAAGGATACAGGGAGCGAAGCGGACCTGGCGAGGAAACCTTGGCAGGTGACGAACGGGAGAGACTTTCAGACGGGCAAGCACCAGAGACTGGAAAATACCTGCAACTGAAGGCCGAGCGCAATCAGAGAAAGTGCAAGAACAGAGTCAATGAAATCGAAGGACTGGAGAGGGTCCCGGGTGGACCGTGACATCGCAGAGCTACAGTCTGAACACAGGCCTGTTTGCCGCTGCCCTGCTCTGATCCTGCCCCGAACTTACTTGCACTGAACAAAGCCAAACTGGCATCGGACCCGCTTCGATCTCCCAGAACGACACTCCCAAGAAAGGCAGTTAACTGACTAGGAAGGAAACTCAAATCAGAGCAAGTCTCAGACCACTGCCAACCTGTCCAGCCAAGGGAAACCAAACAGAGGAGCACATCTACCTAGAAGAGGGAGCCACGGAAGCCTTGCGACGTTCGAGAAATGCCGGGCTTTTGGCATCTGGGAGGGCCTCTCCCGTCCCTGCCGGCTGCATGCCCCGTAGCCCCACGGGAGACCACTGAATCGTTGACACACTCCATCTTCCCATTCGGGGGAGAAGCCTCTTAGTGAAACGGACATCATGCTCCAGATCAGATCCGCGCTCATTACCTAGTCTAATCGAACGCGCCCTTTGTTCCTAAATAGGAATGCACGTGCTTTTAAGCATCACGGGACAGTGAGAGAGGAGCTCGTGATGAACAAACACAACTACGTCTCGGAAAGACAAACGACCCAATTAAAAACTGGGCAGAGGACCTGGACAGGCATTTCTCCAAAGAGGACACGCGCATGGCCAGCAGACGTATGAAAAGACGCTCGATGTCACTGATCGTCAGAGAAATGCAAACTCAAACCACAACGAGCTATCACCTCACACCTGTCAGAGTGGCTCTCCTCAAGAGATCACAAGAACCAGTGTTGCCGAGGAGGGGGAGGAGACGGGGCCCTCGGCCGCTGTTGCTGGGATTGCAGATTGGGACGAGCACTGTGGAAAACGGTTTGGAGATGCCTCAGAAACTTAAAAACACAACTAACTAGCCTACGACCCAGCGATTGCCCTTCCTTCCGGGTATTCACGCAAAGAAAACCAAACCACTGATCCAAAAAGTTCTCTGCACCCTGCAGCGCTGCTGCAACAGGCAACGGACGGAAAGAACCTCAGTGCCCATCGACAGATGACTGCATAAAGAAGTCGTGCTACGTACATCCGATGGAATATGACCCGGCCGTGAGAGAAAGAAGGAAACCTTGCCATCTGCAACCACATACATGGCCCGAGAGGGT
>NW_011920571.1:0-1796 GCF_000151845.1 Pteropus vampyrus
TCAGTGACTTGGTGCTGGACCACACACGCAGAACAGAACCGGCAAATGTTATCGGGGACCTCGGAGAAGAAAGTCTAAGCATTGATTTGCTCTGGTAAAGGTGTAATGTGACTTTCTAACAAAACGAAAGTGAATTCCAGAGAACTGTGTGATAAAACACTAAACGGACAAAAAGGATTTCCTCTGCCAGTCTACACGATGGGAAGACACTCTCCAGAGAGGGAGCTCCAGAGCTGGTCTCACATCTAAATAAAGGAAAATCAATGAATAAAAAGAAAACTTGTATGTGAAAGTAGACAAATAAAAATAACTCACAACACTGTTGACCTTATTTAATAGAGGGAAGAAACTACTTAATTTAAAATCGTGCGCCCTGCAACTCCTTATAATCAGTCACAATTTGTTCTATCGGCAAGCTCAAGATCCGATCTACATTCAATTTTGGTCCAACTTTCCAGACATTAAATTGAAGTTGCACCACATTGTCACCCTAAGATGGACACCGCTAACAAAAGTCACGAAAGCTTTTGAAGCTGAATTTTAAGAAGTTAGACGATCTTTTTCATAAGGTTATCGTTTAATTGCCTGAACGTACCATTATTCTCAGGCAGAGAAATTGAGAAGAACACCGATGCTTAAGAATTGAGTTATTTTATTTTCGAAGAGATCAAAATAATTTCTGAGCTCCCAAATGAAATCAAAGCGGTCACGCTAAGTCGCCTTGGGATGGCCTCGCGTTTACCATGAAAAGGCCAGCGATGCTGTGTGTGTGTGTGGAACACGTTTGTCAACATAGAAGTATGTGAAATCTCAGCCTTATATTACGCTCTATTAACTAAAAAATTCTTGATATTCCGAACTTATTTAAAAATTTTAGATCACCAATTACATGACAGCGTATTTCCAAGTTCGATGTCATGTGTGTCATTCCCACTTTGCATGTTTGTTTCCATATGCAACAGGAGCAAAATATGAGTGTAACCGAGAAGGCTGCAGTCATGACCAGTGAAGGCCACGGTCCCCTCAAGCCACCGCCACCGACCAAGAAATCTCTGGCTGCTGTCTGGCACTCTGTGCCAAACGCCCACTTCTGCAGCAAATGGACGGACAGACTTCACGTCTGCCCTGGGCTGTCGGGCAGATGGCCCACCCATTTCCCTATCAGCGTGTGGATTCGCGTGTAAAATGTGCCAGCTCACACGCCATCGAAGGCGGAGCACAGGCCGACACCAGCTCCATCAGAGGGGCTACTCCTGTGGACATAAATAACAAAAACATCTGGCCCGAGACAGGAAGCGGGGACTCCCTGGAGAGACTGACCTCCTGCTCGACAAGTGACGATATTTATGACACGAGTCTGCCTGACCGCGAAAGGGGAGGGGCGGCCGGCTGATGACTTTTTCATGAGCTCTGTGACAACACACGCCAAGCGCCCACCTTCGCTCCCGAGCCGGCCCCACACGCCTGCTGCTCAGCACGGCCATGGTTGGGGAGGAAATGTCGTGCTTTCTTTTCCCAAAGGCAAAAACGCGTGTCTCTGTTACTGGAGCAACAGGTGGGTGCCACGAACGTTCACACGGAAAGGGTCACCGGGTTACGCGTCCCCACGCAAACTTATCCAGGAAAACAATTCATTTTCTTAACGATTTCTGCCATTAGCACATTTTGTTGTTGGCTAAGTGTGTGCTTCTATCACAGGTCAAGCCAGCGTGCCGAAGTGCAGCTGTTACACAGCTAGAAGGAGTCGGTCACAGTCACACACTGCGTGGGGACCACGGCGGTCACCCAAATGCGCT
>NW_011920572.1:0-1290 GCF_000151845.1 Pteropus vampyrus
TGTGTGCATGCGTGTGTGTGCGTGAGGAGGCAAAGGCGTGCTGGGCACAGATATATGGGACAAGGCGCTCGGGGCCACGTGCACCCACCAGACAGGCCCTGGTCTTGCGACCTAGACCCTACAGTGTCGCAGGGCGAGTGTTTGTGGGTCCCACGCCGCCCGCTGCGGCGGGCTTTCCTGTGACGGCGGCCCAGTGGAGAGCGGAGCGAGGCCCACCTGAGCGCCCGGCAAGCCCGCGGGGACGCTGCCCCGGAACAGGCCGTCCAGCAGCGTGCTCCGGCTCCAGCGCCACCAGCCGTCCACGCCGCCCCGGCCGCCGGGGGCGCTCCCGGCACGTCTGCGGCAAGAACAGAAGCCGCACGTTACTTCTCTCTCCCGCGACGTCAGTGCCCGCGGGAGACGCCGCGGAGCCGTCCGCAGCGCGGCGCCCTCTGCTCCGCAGAGGCAGGCGGGGGGCAGCGCCCGACTCGGCCCTCGAACAGGTTGCCCGCTCGCTCGGCGAACGTCGCTGTGCCGTGGCGGGTGCTGCCACGCGCTCTCCTCGGCACCGGGAAGCTGACGGGCAAACCCCGCCCTCGTGGGGAAACACGACAAAGCACAACGCGTTGGCGAGAAAGCCGAGCGGGCAGCGGCCGTTTCAGCGCAGTGGCCACGGAACGCTTCAGCACCAGGCGACATTTCAGAAACGGCCGGAAGGTGATGAAGGGGGAGCCGTGGGGTCGGCCGAGGGAGGGTGTTCCTGGCGGGGGGACGGCGAGGCAAAGGCCCGAACGTCCCCGGGGCTCACCGGAGGGTGTGGGGCCACTGCGGCCGGGTCAGAGCGAGCGCAGGGGGCTGGGACCCGCGGGCCAGACGGCCCCTTCTCACCCCTGCCGCCGGCACGGCACGTAGCCTTCCTCTCCCCGCCAAGGAAACCGGACCCTCCCCTCCTCCCTGAGCCCCGTGGCCTGTGCGACGGGACAGCGCGGGCCAGATGGGCGGCTCGTCTAGCTCGCTTGTCGGGGGGCCGTTTCACTTCCCGAATGGGGCACGGACATCCGGCCAGTGGAGCCGATCATCTCAGCTTGCTGGGACCCACGCCGGGGAGAACCAAGCTGACTTCGTGACAAAGTGGACAACGTACAGGAGGAAGCCAAAGACAGAAACGTTCCGTGAGGGGCGTGTCACTGACGCCGTGAGCGTGGAGATGTACCGACGGCTGGCAGGGAGGCACGTGCGGCCGAACTGCCCACGGCGCGTGGACACAGAAGTCCGGTGGGCCGGCCGCGTCTTAGCGGCCGTGTCCCCCCC
>NW_011920573.1:0-2371 GCF_000151845.1 Pteropus vampyrus
GGGGTGGGGTGGGGGGGCTGGAGCGGCTCAGACCCAGGGCCCCGGAGTCGGGGAAATCTGGGTGTTTGGAGAAGTCAGCAAGCCGGGCTGAGGTGGGCAGGGTGGGGACGGGGGGCCTCTTGGTTGCTCAGTGATGACTCAGCCAAAGACAGGATAATGAGAAGTCTGGGGAAGGGTCGAGGGCCCCGGGTGACAGGGCCCTTTGGAGAAAGTGGTCCCCCCACCCCCACTTTTTGGAAGGCTCCAATGTCACCTCCTCCCAACTCTCAGGCCAGGATCTACCTGTGGCAAAGTCAATGCAGGACCTACCTCCTTATAGGACAGGACACTGCACCTCTCCCCGGAACCCCCCCAATCCCGTGCCTGGGGACCCTCCAGCCTGGTTGGTGGGCGGGTAGAGCAGGCAGCTGGCCGTGGCTTGGGTGTAGTGGCAAAACCTGTCTCCTGGCCCCTGGGGAGGGCGAAGGGACGAAGAGGACTAGTGGAGACACCGACACCCTTCCCTCAGAAGGACACTTATCCAGATGTGTGTCTCGCGGTGTCCATACGACTAAAGGAAGGTGACCAGCCGACCATTGGGAGGCCTGGGAACTGACACCCAGAACTGCTGAAGCTGCCTCTCAGGGGCGATCGCACACCTGACAGCAGGTGGCTCATTGTCATCTGGGCGCTTACCTGGGTCTTGCCTGCTTGGCTGCCAGAGGCAGTAGGGGCTGGGGCAGGGTGTGAAGGAAGGGCCGGAGGCGCCCTCCTCAGAGAAATAAGATTTCTAGAAGGCAGGTGGTGGGAGGGTTGGGTGGGCCCGGAGGAGGGGGCGTGGCACGCCACCTCCAAACTGATTTCTGTTCCTTTTCCTATTTCCCACAAAATTCCTCATTCGGGGACCAAGGTCTGGGATGGCTCAGGGTGGGGGCGTTCTCCGAACCCTCTCCCTGCTCGAGAAGCTTGGTTGAGCGTAGACTCGGCACAGTCCTTGCTGAAATGGGTTGGGCTTTCAGAATTCGCAGGAACAGGGTCAAGTGTCAAGGCCACGCCCCACCCAAGGGCAGCGGAGCGCACAGTTAGTTCATGGACTGAAAAAAATGTTCCCTCCTCATCCGTGGATGTTAGAGGGTTTGCACGAACACCTTACAGAGGCACAAACACTGAACCACACGGCGACACGCTTAATAGCTAGAGTATGGAGAAAGGAACATGGTTTCCCGCAGCCCTGGCTCCGTACTCGCCCTTCCGGCCCCAGACCAGGGGAGACCAGGGCAGGATTCTGTCAGAGGCGCCCCGGCTCGCTCTCAGCTCTTTCTTTCCTGCGTCCGGGCCTCATCTCACGCTCCCTTCAGAAAAAAAAAAAAGCTTTGCGGGAGGAAAATCTGAGAAGGGAGGTGGGGGCTTCGGGCGGTACCTGGTTTGGAAGCTGGAGGGAAGTGGAAAGTTAATGCAGCCCCGACCTCGAGCCAAGCGCTGGGCCGGGCAGCGCGGGCCAGGGGAGATGCGGGGGGTTCAAACAGGGAGGCTTTAAAAACGTTGTCCTCAAACCTAGAGTCCTTCCGTTCGGTTCAGAAAACACAATGGCTGTGTGTCGGAAACCCTCTTCTTGCTCCCAAGGATGTCTGGTGTCTGGGGAGACAAGACCCAGGAAGATGCTGTGGCCACACTAGCTGGTGGCCCCGGCCAGTGCGGCCGAGAGTCTGTGGGAGCCGGGGAGGGGGGCGCGGAGGGCAGGGGTCAGGGCAGGCTTCCCGCGGGAGGTGTGGTTCGCACAGGCTTCAGCTAGGCAGAGCGGGCAGGTGTGGGGCGCGGGAAGAGGATGGCCACCAGGCGGTTAGGGAGCAGGGGGCAGGGGCGGGGGGCTGTGGAGAGGCCTGGCGAAGCCGACCTGCTTTCCGTGGACGCCGGCCGTGTCTACCTTCCTGTGCTGGGACCCGATGGGCACGGTGGCTGCAGCTCATTCCTGGGCTTGGGGGCGGGAAGGGAGGCTCATTTGCCCGGGTTCACTTGGGGGGGCTTTGGGCATGAGTGGGTCTCACCGAATGCTGCTCACGTGCTCCCATGTGCTTCATTAGCTTGTAATTCACAAGGCTGTATCCTGTTGGGATGTGAGTGCCCTATGTCCTGGCGGAAAGCGGGTGACTGTGTCCATTGTGCTACTTGCGGCTAGTGTCAGGCTGCTAGATCGGACTGGCTCCTACTCACATTTGTGCAGGTCATGGGTCCCGCTGATGACTCGCATATCTCACCGGGAGGGAGACGAGGGAAGATGATTTTAGGAGAGGCCTTGCGAACGACCTTAGGAAGAAGTCCTATGGCCGCCTGGCGGCGCCTATGACCTATCTAGGCCCGGACTGGCTTACCAAAACCGAATGTGGCGCTGGTC
>NW_011920574.1:0-1084 GCF_000151845.1 Pteropus vampyrus
CTGGTCCCCAGCTCAGAAGTGTTATACACATTTTCCCGTTTGCGTCTCTGAACCTTTAGTGCATGTGGGATCTTCGACTTCTCCCGGGCTTGCAGGTTTCACACAGACATATCATCGAATTTGTCTATCTTGCTAACCTGTCTCGAGTCTACTTGTGTAGTAGACCAACCGAAAGAAACTTGAGGTTAGAGGAAAGTTTCATCCTCTCTCACATATTTACATTATACACATTTCAATGAATCGTAGGGGACAGCAGACCACGGTGATGTTTAGATCTCATCGAATGCACATTAAAAAGTCCGAATGGTTTTATTTTAAAACGTCACAGGATCTAAAGCATTTCAGAAACTATACCCTTTGCAAGGATTTAAACTCATGACACACACACAAAAATCTTAGCTGTCAATTTAAAACACATGTGAGATGGTACATAGGTTTTTTTTTTTCTTTTTCTTTTCAAAATTCCTTTAAGGAGCACAGAAGCAAACCCCACGAGGACAGACAGACCGTCGTGGCTTTAGAGAGCAGCAGTTCTCCGGGGTGTAGGGTGAGGCGGCTGGGGAAGCTCGGGAGGGATGAGCTGAACCTAAATGGAAGCAGGAGGGGACAAACGCCCGGGCGAGGAAGAGGGACAAATTGCCACTTGGAGACTGGGGCGGGACGAAGGCCAAGTGCCGCGGCTACCCGAAGCCAAGGCGTGAGGGATGCCGTGAGAAATCCCGGGGCGTTGCCTTCCTGTCTCCTCCCTCCCGATGGCCAGCTCCTCATTTTCCAGTCCTCCACACTGAGCCTCTTAGAATGAGGGAGAGGGGGGCGTGGTGGGGGGATCGGGGCAGGGGGCCACTCCCAGCCCTGGTCCTTGAGACCCTCCCTGCTCCTGCTTCCTTGAGACGAGTGGCCATGCTCCCTGCACTGCCGGGGTAGTGTCTGGAGCCCGGCCCTCCCCGCCCTCTGACACTTTAGAGCAGCTGGCCAGAAACCAGAGGGTGCGTAACCACGTGAGAGGCCCATTTCCAGGAGGCCCGAGCGCAAGCCTGGGGAGGACTCCGAGCTCCGGCATGGGTCAGAGAAACTGACGTTGTGA
>NW_011920575.1:0-2042 GCF_000151845.1 Pteropus vampyrus
CTGGAATGCCCATTTCCCTTTCCTTTAGCTGGAGAGCTGCTGCTCACTGTTTATGATCATTCTCAGACTGTTTAGATGCTCCCAAATCACCCTATTCATAGTTCTTGCATAGGAACTATCACATCTTGTGATAATGTTCTTCTGATTAGTATGTATGTTTGGAGACTGAAGTATTTAAGGTAGTGAAATACTCCTTATATCTTAGTACCCAGCACCGAACACAGCAGTTGATATTTATTTTTTCAACAAATATTTATTGAGTAAATATAATGTGCCTGCTGCTGGGTTGGGTCCATGAAATACACAATGAACAAGATACTCAGGGAATTCCCAACATGTGAGATAGGGCATAAACAGGCATTTAGGCAGTTAAGATGTCAGTGAGTGCTGTTATAGGAGTATACAAGCAAAGATGGGTTCTCAGGAGTATCAGGAGGAATCTGGTGGGGATATATGGGGAGCTTAATTTAATACTATACTTATGGGTTGAATGAACAATTGAATGAATTGCTTGTTGAATGAATGGATGAAAATGCAGCTTCATCTTGAATGAATTTTCTTCTTTGAACTAGTGAAAATGACAGCTAGGCTTAGAAAATAGGAAGTTAATTCACAGGACTCCGGAAGCCATTTTTTAAAATATTCTTTTTTTTCAATTACAGTTGACATTCAATATTATTTTATATTAGTTTCAGGAATACAGCATACTGGTTAGACATTTATGTAGCTTATGAATTGATCCTCCTGATAAGTCTAGGACCCACCTGGCACCAAACATAGTTATTATAATATTATTGACTATATTCCATATGCTGTACTTTACATCCCTGTGACTGTTTTGTAACTACCAATTTGTACTTCTTAATTTGTTCCCGTTTTTACCCAGCCCCCCAAGTCTCCTATCATCTGGCAACCATCAGTTTGTTTTCTGTATCTATGAGTCTGTTTTTCTTTTGTTTGTTTGTTTATTTTGTTCTTTAGATTCTACATGTAAGTGAAATCATATGGTATTTGCTTTTCTCTGTCTGACTTATTTCACTTAACACATTACCCTCTAGGTCCATTCATGTTGTAGCAAATGGTAAGAAGCCATTTGTTTAGTGGCTTTCCAACAGACATAATGTTAGCTCATAATGACACAATTTGAGAGTTTGCCTCTATAAGTAATTTAAATTATATAGTAATTTGAATTAGTATGACCTAATAAAGGTGTTTGGGTATTTCTTTATAGCAGTGGAGGCTCTTATAAAATAGGTAGGTATCAGAACCAAAGAAAATAAATCAAAGACTACAAAATATATTAAAGAATCCTTGTATGGGAGGATGTTAGAGAATGTTAGCAAAGTGTTTCAAGCTCTTCTTTAGAGATAGGCATTCATATGCATATTTATATTTTTCTCAAATATTAAAATGTAATATTTTGTGAGGTGCGAATCCTCCAGATCTGTTGGGTCTGAACTCTCCTCTGATTAGCTAGGTTTTCTCTCTAAATTTAAGTTCTCTATTAGTTATTCATATTCCATCACAGAATAATATATATATGGTTCTAAAATTCAGGCTCTCTTTTTTTTTTTTAAACTCTTTGGCTTTTATTTTAAAAACCTATTCAGTATACATATATATGAGGTTAAAAAATTTTTTTAATTAAATTTATTGGGGCAACATTGGTTAATAAAATTATATAGATTTCAAGTGTGTAGTTCAATAATACATCATCTGTATAGTACATTGTGTGTTCACCACTCAAAATCAAATTTCCTTCCATCACCGTATATTTGATCCCCTTCACCCTTATCTACACTTTCAGTGTCTTTGATAGAGTGAGTATATTTGTGTTCCATCGCATGGCTAATGTATATTACATATGTGTATATATTTTAATATGTAACATATGTTAAATATATATTTACATAATATATAATACATATATATTATGGTTCTAAAATTCAATGTTTTTAATAGAGTAGTATATTAGCTTTTCTATTGCTACTGATAAATTGGCACAAAATAGTGGCTTAAATAACACCTTTAAAAAAAACATT
>NW_011920576.1:0-1446 GCF_000151845.1 Pteropus vampyrus
GGCCAACGCGGGTGACCAACAGGAATCTTGAGTTAATTTCTGCTTCCCTCTTGTGGCAGAGACCGGGAATGACAGACCGGGAATGACAGCACACTGCCTTCTCTCTCGATTCTCTCTCCTTTTGTGCATCCTATAAACCACTCCACTTCTTCTCCATCTGGGAGAAGGAAAAATCTGAACGTGAAAATTCGATCCGTTCACACGTTTCTCTCGGGTGCCCAGAAACTCTCAGTAAAATGCAGCTATTTCCTTACGAGCAACCACTGCAGCCAGCAGGTGACAGGAGAAGATGAAATTAATACGACACAACACAATAAACCTTTGTCTCGTGCCTGCCACACGAACTGTCTCAGGACAATCTCCCCGCACTTAGTAACGCCGTTACCGAGCTGCAAGCTCTTCCCAGTCTCCTTTAGGACATTAGTCCCCGGTTTAGAAAACGCAGGTGTAGCTTTGCAGGTTGCGACGTCTCTGAAAAGCCATGCTATTTATTACACCGTGAAATGCTTTAGAAGGACTTTCTATTTATTAAAAACCCTTTAGCGAATGATTTTTTCTAAAGCAAATACTGACTCCTGACGCCGGCTGCTTTGCGAATCCACTTCTTAGGCGGATCGGGCTTATCGAGGGAGCTCTAGCAGCTTCACGAAAAAGGGATCCGATGAGTTAAGTCTGGCTGGGAGGAGAGGCTGAGATTTGGCCCCTGGGTTCGCTTAGACTGTCCGTCCGTTTCTCCAGGGTGGTTTGGGGACTGTAGATGCCGTTGGCGGGGACGCTCAAGGGTGTCCCCGACCCCAGACCCCTTGGAACTGCTCCTGGAAGTACCGTGAGGGATCTCTCCTGTCCACTGCAAAACTCGACAAGGCCATGGCCCCGTAAGGCAAGCCACGACGCCCGGCTCACGCGCTCTGCTTCTCCTTGGCGCCGTGCCTGTCGGCGACAGAGTATGCCTCCCAACCCAGGGCCAGCAGCTTTCCCCTGGGGACCCGAATGACCAAGAGCCACACTCTGCCCTGCCTCGGAAAATCTCCCTGCCGTGCTGCGTCCCGTGCCCAGGCCTGACCCCTGAAGGGGCGGGCTCCGTGAGCAACGGGTGGCAGAAAGCAGCAAGCGGCCACCAGCCACCCTGTGCCAGCCCTCGCCAGGGAAGTGGGGGCTGATTAAGGGGGGCACCGCTCCAGCCCGTCAGGGGCGTTTCTGGAGAGAAGTCGTTGGCACCTGAACCGTGCCATCTAATGGGATGCTCACTGACCACCTACGGCTACTTAAATCGAAGCTAATTAAAATTCAGTAAAGCTAGAAATCCAGGTCCTTGGAGGGCACACCAGCCAGATGTTAAGTGAGGTCTGAGGTCTGAGGCAGGAAGGAGATCAGAGAAAAGGCAGGGTTGAAGAATCACAGGGGCCACCAGGGGGCGCTGCGGTCCCCGGTACACTGAGGCGACGT
>NW_011920577.1:0-6494 GCF_000151845.1 Pteropus vampyrus
TCACGTCACTCTGCTCGGTGCCCATACGTCTAGACCCTCCTCCAAGGGTGAGGTAGGCATGTCTCTAGTTTCATGCCTCCCCATGTGCGGGGGGGGGGAGCTAGGCCTTAAAGAAGTCGATGCAGGCGCAGGGGTGTATTAGAGGGGTTAAGATTTCTAGGGTGCCGGGGATCTTGCTCCACGTGGTCATCATCCTGAGTTGTCAAGTGGTGGTAGTGGACGGCAACAGCTGGTTTAATTAGTTGATCAACCTGTGCTTTAATAAAAGCAGTTAGTTTTTGCACTGCCCAGGGGCCAATCGACAGTAAAAGGAGGAGCCCTGCTAGAGGTCCGAGAATAGTATGAAGTAGGGTGGACAGCCAGGGGGTTTTTGTGGCCCAACTTTTATACCAGGCTTCGTCCTTTTCTCTTTGTTTTTGCCGGGTCTCCAGATTTTTCTTTATTTTTTCAATACTGTCTTGGACCAACCCAGTTTTATCTTTGTAAAAACAACATTCTTCTTTAAGGGCAGCGCACAGACCGCCTTCTTTAAGAAATAGAAGGTCAAGACCGCGGCGATTTTGAAGAACTACCTCAGAAAGTGAAACAACAGATTCTTTAAGGTTATCAAGGCCTTCTTGCAGATTTTGAATGTCTTTATCTATGGCCAAGCTAAGGGTATGGAATTGTTGATTTGTAGTAATTATAGAGGCAATGCCGGTCCCTGCTCCGGTGGCCCCCAACCCCAAGAGGACTGCCAGAGTGATGGCAGTTACAGGTTCCCTTTTGACACGCGGGGCACTATGATAAAAGGGAATCAAATCTTCAGGAGGATGTATTGAGACCTTAGGTAGCAGCACAACTAGGACACAATATTCATGATTTTCTACCAATAACTGGGGGACAATAGAAGGGGTTATTCCAAAAGAGCAAGCAAAATACATTCCTTGGGGAGCTACAAGGAAATGGTGTTGTGTTAAAGGCGTATGGGAGGTATTGCAAATAGGCAACAATTCAGGGGGAAGAAGCAATGAGGTACTATGAATGCAGAGGCCAATTCCTGATAACTGGGCCAATGTAAGCCCGGGAGAGGACTCAAAAAAAGGAGAGTCCACCCAGCGTGTCTGCCGTGAATCATTGGTATAGGTCATGTCTGGCGAGACAGTTGCAATGCCTTCATAAAAAGGGGGAACAGGGGAAAAACACATCCAGCAATCCTCATAGGTCGAGGTGTTAAGGGACTGTGCAATGGCATTAGCTAGGGCCTTTAGGGCCTCACCTGTGGAAAGCCTAACGGGGGGCAAACGGGCTCGATAGGCAGTGCTTTGGGGAGAGAGAGGAGTATTCTCCCGGAGGGGTGTTTGGGGGCTTGTCAAGCAAGGGGAGAAAAACATCTGGAAGTCCCCAGGCTGGTGATGCTCCGGCAGCTAGGCTGCATAGGTCTGGAGTGAGTGTAGGCCATGGGGTGGTACTTGCCAAAGTTGAGGTAGTATAAGCAATGTCACCCGCTTCATTGACGACAGTCCAAGTAAAGTTGAATATTCTATGCGCGATGCAGGAGGGCAGCAGAAACATGAGCAGAAGGAACATCATTCTGAAATTAAGCAGAGAAAGCTTCTCAGGGGTCACCCTGGGTAGGGTTAAATGGCTTAATTAGCCTGTCGGGTAACCAGCGTGTTTTTGTGTGGCCGAAGCATTATATTTATATTATTTATATTTATATTATATTATTATTTAATATTATTTATAATATTATATTATTTATAATATTATTTAATATTATTTATAATATTATATTATTTATAATATTATATTATTTATAATATTATATTATTTATAATATTATTTATTATTATTTATAATATTATATTATTTATCCATAATATTATTTATTATCATCTATAGTACCATTATATTATTTATAATATTATTCATTATCCAGTCAATATTTTAATCATTCCACTATTACTCGACATTATTTATTATCATCTATAATATTGTTATATTATTTACAAGACTATCCATCACCATTTATAATATTATTACATCATTCATATTCATATTATATTATGTTGGGAATAGCAACGGGGGGAAGGCAGCCCAGGCTGTAAGGGCCCCATGATTTGTATTGTTTTATTAACTTCTCTTAGGTCCTGTAAAAGCCTCTAGGTACCATTCTTTTTTTGAATAACGAAAATGGGGGTATTCCAAGGAGAGGTAGAGGGCTCTAAATGGCCAGCCTTTAATTGTTCCTGCACTAAACGGAGGGCGGCCGAAATCTTATAAGAGGGGAGGGGCCACTGATCAACCCAGACAGGATCCCCTGATTTCCAATGGATCTTATCCGCCTGGGGTGCAGGAGGATCAGTAACCCTTATGAAAAATGCTCCTTATACCCTAGACCATGACGGTTTGTTTTTGGGGTGGTCTCAATGGGTGAGTTAATTCCCTGATTAGATTTTCCAAGTCCTTTACCAGGTATGAACCCAGATTGTAACTTTTGTTTGGTGACCACCTCGTTAGGGCTGCATAATATTGCCCCCATTTGTGCCAAAATATCTCTCCCCCACAAGTTAACAGGTAGACCTGGGACCACAAAGGGTTGGATTTGACCAGAGTTTCCTTCTCCATCTGACCACGTAAGAATCTTGCTACTCTGTAGGGTATTATGAGATTGGCCAATACCTTGAAGGTGGGTGGAGGAGGGCTGTAACAGCCAAGAGGAGGGCCAGTGTTCTTGGGAAAGAACAGTGGAATCTGCACCCGAATCAAGTAAGCCCTCAAAAGACTTTCCATCTATAGACAGCATGAGAAGGGGTCGCTCCTTGGTAAGGGGTTGGACCCAGTATGCATCCGAGGACCCGGGATTTGAAGCACCGCGGTGACCCCCCTTATGAGGGAGCCCCTTTGTAAAAGGCACAGGGAGTGCTTGAGCAATTCTTTGGCCGGGAGAAATATTTAAAGGCCCTTTCGTGGCCGCCGCCAGGACCTTTATTTCCCCCTCATAGTCAGCATCTACTACCGAGGGAAAGATGGTAATACCAGATAAAGTGGCTGAGGCCGTCCCAGAATTAGGAAGTATGTTCCAGAAGGGGGAGGACCGAAGACCCCAGTATTAATGACTTGGGGCCCATCCTCAGGTATTAATATTGTACCGGAGGTGGCACAGAGGTCCAATCCTGCGCTGCCTGGGGTGGCTCGTTGGAGGGTGCCTGGTTGTTTGGCTGTCGGGGCCCCGTAGCCGGGAGGAATTGGATGGGCGTTGGGCCCCGGGGCTGGGCCCTCTTCCCGTTTCCCGACAAGGGAAGAAGTGGGTTGCCCGCGACATCAGTTTTAGAGCGGCACTCACTAGCTCAATGCTTCCCTTTCATACAGCGCGGGCAAAATCCCGGAGCGCGGAGTACGGGAACAGGAACTGTAGGGGGAGCTAAGATCTGCCCGGTACAGGGAAGTGAGCATTGTCGGGCAACATGTCCAGGTTGTCCGCAGCGGAAGCAACACCGAGCGGCAATGGGGGTATTTTGGGGAACAGGAGTGTTACTATTAGCATGTTGCATTACAGCCCCGATGGTCAACTTTATTTGATGGGCGGTGGAATCGACATCATTGCACAAGCGAATCATCCCATGAATATCGAGATTTCGGATGTGCCCCTTTAAAGCCCCTTTACAGGCAGCATTAGCATTTTCATAAGCAAGCTGTTTTACAAGTTTCCCTTCCCCGTCTTCTGGCCCTAGGACGCGCTCCGCAGTTTCCTGCAAACGTGCAACGAACTGGGAGAAAGGTTCATGGGTCCCCTGAACTATTTTGCTCAAGGGCGTGGTGACTGAACCTTTTGGAGGAATGGCTCTCCAGGCCCCGATAGCGGCGGCCGCTGTTTGACTAAGGATCCCAGCGGACAAACTGGACAAACTGCGTTGTTTACGCTCAGAGGCAAAGTCTCCCCTCCCACATATCTTATCAGCAGTCCAGGTGGCCATGGGAGACCGTGGATTTTTCTGGTTGCGCACTGCCTGAGTTTCCCCCCTATCAAAAAATTCTGTTTTCCAAGTTAAAAACTCTCCCCTACTCAGCACAGATTGGGCCACTTTTGTCCATTCTCCCGGCAACAGAAAGCCATCGCCAGGCAAACTTTCAAGTATGGACAAGGTAAGGGGAGCTGTGAGGCCATAGCTCTTTATAGCACTGTGTAAATCTTTGACAGTTTTAAATTTTATCCGTTCTACAGTAGGCAAAAGGTTCTGATAGTCTCCCTCATTTTCAGAATCGTTATGTGGGCTTTTCCCTTCTTCCTCAGATTGTGCCACATCCTCACAAGCTGGGTCATCAGGTGTGCTGGCTCTAGAGGCCTCTTGGGCGTCAGTAGACGCCTCCTGAGTTGTATCCGGGTCCTGTGAGGGTTTGGTACCGGATCGAGTCATGATGGGGAAAACAAAGGGTTTGGCTCGGGGTCCCTTAGGGGGCTTAGATTGAGGCCCCAAAAAAATAGAATTTTGTAGAGCGGAGACTTCTAATTGTAAATTAGCCAATTCACTCTGTAAAGTAAAGACGCCTTTGAGGCTTTGAATTTGTTGTTGCAGTTGTTTCTTTGTCTCCAAAAAGGGGTCAAGAACCGCCTGAGGGATATGGAGGGGGTTGTAAGGAGGGGGGCACGTGGCAGGCTTCCCTGCAGCAAAAAAGGTATGAGATGAAGGCCAAACAGGCTCATGATATTTGGCGGCCTCGTCCTCCAGAACAGTTGCATCTCCGGGATCAAGGGGTTCAGGGCCGGGTTTTGGTATTATGGGGTATATTTGAGAATAAGGGCCTCCAGACGGAGACGAGGGCTCTATGTCCACGACTACAGAAGGACAGGGGTAAGAGGTAGCTCCACCTTTAACGGATGGGGGGCGAGAGAGCTGTTTGAGCGTTTCAGTGGCTACCGATAGCAGCTGTCTCTTATTACTATCAGTTTCGGCCCCTTCAATGATATCTCGAATGAGTCCCCAATAACTGAGACAACTAACGGGGACAGCATTTGGTCCCTCTTTTTCTAGTAATCCATTTAAATCTTTTCCTACTTTTTGCCAACTCAAGGGATGAATATCTGGGCCGCTAAGAATGAACCACGGACATTTTTCATCAACAAAACAGAAAAAACTAACCAAATCCTTTTTCTTAACCCTAACTCCTCTCTCCCTTAACGACTTCTTTATCTCTTTGATAAAGGTCTCCTCTCTGGAGATTGAATGGCCCATGTTTAAAAATGGGACAGCAATGACTTACCCGCCGTTCCGACGTCTGGGGGTCGCAGTCGCCGGGAAGGCACTCCTAGTTGCGTGCACGCCTTTTACTTGTTGCGCTGTCCGGTGAAGGTCCATGCCTCGAGCCCCACGTTGGGCGCCACTTGTCCCGACCCGCAGGACCTAGTTATTGCGTAGAACCCGAGGAGGACCGCACCTTGAAGAAAACATGGGCGGGAGAAAAGAGTGGAGGCAAGACAGTGTTCTGATCAAGCCTCAAAATTTTATTTTCAAGTGGTTATATTTATACACTCAGGTGGAGAGGGCAGGGGCGGGACTGATCAGAGAGTATTTCGTTACAAGCTTATTGGCGACCACCAGAGGAGGTGATTTCTGCCTGGCTGGTCAGAAACAGATAGGCTGTGTGAGAAGTTGCAGGCTCTCGCTCTGCAGGCAGGGGAATGGGGATCAAAGACACGAGATAAGGCCGGCGCTTCCCAGTGCCCTGGCTGTCCAAATGGTCACAGATAGCAGAGTTTATTCAGGATGTGATTCTTATCTTTGGGTGCAGGCTTAAGGCTCCCGACAATTTTCAAGTATAAATTCAATGATAATAGACAAAGTTCATAAGAATGGAGTCAAAGAATTGTCCTACTGCTTGAGAGATCAAAGATTAAGAGGATCAATTAGAATACTTTTGAGTAACAAAGCCTCATAGAAACCAGCCCTGAGAAGAGACTAGATTTTATGTTTAGCTATCCTACTCAAATCTGACAGCCTTGGAAAGAAACAATTAAGTAGAAAAGAAGTGGCATGGGGCGAGAGAAAAGACAATTAAAAATATATATATTTTGATCATGCATAAGAAAACTCTTTGGGTGTGTGATGTGCTTTATGTAGTTCTCAGCCTATGGATAGTGATGTTATTGGCTAGAAATGCCTGGAGGCACTCACCTGGGCAGAAAGCCCACAGACATTTCCTCCAATTAGAGCCACTGTTGAGACTACATTAGCCCTTTAGTTCTTATAATGGTTAGAAAATTCACCTCAGCAACAATCATCAGGAAGCTTAGAAAAACTAAGATTTATTACTCACAAGTCTTGCAAGGTATGCAGTATGCCTGGGGCCACATAGCAAAGTCAAGAGTAGAGAGAGAGAGAGAGAGAGAGAGAGAAAGAGAGAGAGACAAACTTAATGTTCTGCCTTTATTGAAGTCAAGAGTGAGATGCCAAGGGTTTTATGGGTTTACTCTTTATTGGTGGAATTTAAAAACATAAGGAAACAAGAATTAA
>NW_011920578.1:0-6489 GCF_000151845.1 Pteropus vampyrus
CTAAAGCACGGTCCGAGTGAGTGGAAGATTGTATGACTTGTTGAGGAACCCTGTTTGTGAATACGTGCGTTTGGTGAGGCAGGAGGGCAGTGAAAGACACGATGCGAATATCGGTGTGTCCTGCGACGTCTAATAAAGCACTCACGGAAAGGAGTGGGTAGAGTGACAGTCTCTCAGGGGAATACATTTATTGTGCGCAACACTGGTTCTTCTCTCTTCTTCGCTGACTTCAATTCTGATTTGAGAAAGAACTTGGCCCCCGAGATCCTGACAGCAGGCCACTACGCAGCCAGGCTTACACGACCGTAGCTTTCTGGCCAGCGCCCGGAGTTCAGTAACACCCGTTGGGGAGCTAAATTCTTCGGAGATCCAAGCTCTCGAACAACAGACTGCCGTGTGTTGCAAGGGAGCGTAAATGATGAAGGGGACGCAAACGGTTGTGGGAAAGAGGCCGGCATGGGGTTTGCACGCTCTATGTCGTTGCGGCCCATGAAGTGGCCCTAAAGCACTATAAGGTTTACTGGAAGCATGTTTCACTTGTCAAGGAAACCTGTTGGGGAACATGTGCTTTTGCTGAGTTGGCAGTGCACGGAAAGATTCAGTGCGACTATTGGTGTGTCCCGTGACGTCTAAGACAGCGCTCACGCAATGGCGAGGAAGGATTGACAGTCGTTACCTGGAATCCATGGATTCTGAGCAACATTCGCTCCCGTGTTCTTTTCCGTGGGGACCATCATCCCACGCTGACACGACTGCTGCTTTTTCCTTGGCGCCAGGACCTCGGCAACAAGACAGCAGAGAAAGACCCTTGAGGGATCTATGCTCTCCGACGAAGCATCTGCTTCGACTCCTTGAGCAGAAACGTATGCAACGGCAGCTTTCCTCGAGCTTCAGCCGTGGATCTTTGCCAGCTATACTGTGCCGCGTTTCTTGGCGAAAAGTAAGAAGCCGCTGGACCCTCTTTGCCGCGTCCCCGGCGAATGCGAAGAGAAAGTTTCCTGGTGAGGACGTGGTTGTAAGCCGTATCTGCAGCCAAGCGTACCCTAAATCGAGAGAAATACGTTTTGGAGCTCCTCTAGACCTCGAAAGGGACTCCCAAAGAGGTTTCTGAGGAGGCTCTAACTCACCGTTAGAGACACAAAGGTGGGAATCCCATTATGCTGAACCAGGAGGTGGGCTGTCTCTGAGGAGCCACTGGCTTTCTGCAAGCTTCTGTTTCCCAACTCATCGTACATGGCAAGGGAGAACGTGTCATCAGAATTGCCTGCCGTACGGCACCCCAGAGGAGATTGTATATCTGCTGTGTATAAGCTGCCTTGGACTCTTCTCTCATGTGCAAAGAACGAATGCGATTTCGGAACACCGACTGGTTTCTTCGTGGAAATTCGTTCGAAGCGGGATCAGGCTGCCCCGTGTCGCAAGGGAGCGTAAATGCTGAAGGGGACTCAGACGCTTGTGATGAACAGGGTTGGGGGGGGGTCTTTCAATACTCGGGCTCTTTCTTCTCACGCACTGAATTTCAGACACTAGAACAGTTAGGGAAAGATTGCGTCGTATGGCAAGGGAACGGGTTTTTCGAGACGTGCGTTTGGTAAGCCAGAAGTGCTGTGAATGATCCCAAGCTACTCTCGGTGTGTCCCGGGAAGTCTAAGGCGGCCTTCAAACAGTGTAGAGGCAAGGGTAAGGTTCTTCTCTCTTCTTCGCTGAGTTCAGTTCTGATTTGAGAAAGAACTTGGCCCCCGTGTTCTTGACGGCAGGCCACGCCCCAGCCAGGCTTACACGACCGTAGCTTTCTGGCCAGCGCCCGGAGTTCAGTAACACCCGTTGGGGAGCCAAGGTCTTCGGAGATCCAAGATCTCGAACAAACCATCTGCTTAGACTCTGTGGACACGTACGAAGGCAATGGCGGCTTTCCTGTAGCTCGTACGAGTGGATCCGCAGCAGCTCCGCCGTACACTCTTTCGTGACCAGAGTTCACAGAAGCCAGCGGATCTTCTCCGTAGTGTCCCAGGCGAATGCGATGGGAAAGCTTTCTGGGGAGGAAGGGGTCGTCCTGCGTTTTCTCACAAACTTCATTCCATGCCTGAAGACCAAATGGCGAGCGGAGCGTCCAGCAACGTGGAAATCGTTTCCCAAGCCGTTCTGAAGAGGCACTGACACCCTGTGAGGGCATTCAGGCGCAGATCTCCACATGTTTCATGACGAATGTAGGTCGCTCCGAGCCAAAATGCTGGCAACGACGGCTTTGAATCGAGCCGCTTCCAGGCCGCAAGCTTCTGTGTCTTTGAGGTGCACCGAACGCATCCGATAGGCCCAGGGGAAATTTCTCGGCGGATTTTCCGGCCGCATGGTCTAAGAGGCCGTCTGCCATCTGCACTTTGCAAGCTTCCTTGGACTCTTGTCACAGCTACCAAGGATGCAAGCGATTAGTGAAGAATGACCGGCGCCTTAGTGGAAATTCGTACGAAGCGGGAACAGACCGCCGTGTGATGGAAGGGAGCGCAAATGATGAAGAGGAGCGCACATGATGAAGAGGAAATGCCGGGATGGCGTTTCCATGCTGTCTTTGGTTTCTTCCCATGAAGAGGGTGTGGAAACACTGTCAAAGTGAACGAAAGATCACAGCACGTGTCAGGAAACAGGTTTTGGAATAGGTGCCTTTGGTAAGCCAGAGGTGCAGGCCACGAGTCCAGGCTACTAGTGGTGTGTCCCGTGAAGTCGATGGCAGTGCCCGCTCCAAGTAGCGGAAGTGTTACATTTCCTGCCCGTTCTCCGTGGAATACGTGTCTGATCTGAGCAATACGGTCACTCCCGCTTTTCTGCGCGTAGCCAACTAACGACCCAGTCTGACGCCACTGTAGGTGTCTTACCCGCGCCCAGAAACCAGTAGTACAGACTGGGGAGCAATAGTCTTTGGGGCGCCATGCTCTCGAATCAGCCCCCTGCTTAGACTCCACGAAGAGAATCACGTGCAACGGCAGCTTTCCTGGGGCTTATACTAGTGGATCTTCCCAGCTCCATTGTACGCTGTTGCTGTCCGAAGAGAAGGAGAAGCCAGTGGATCTTCTTTCTGGGTGGCGTCCAGGCGAACGTGATGAGAAATCTTTCCGGCCAAGTCGTGAATGCAATGTGATTTCTCGCGAAGGCGATTCCCTAAACGGGGGCACTGTGTCGTGGAATCTATATAAACACGGGACAGGTTTGCCGAAGCTACGTCTAAGAGGCGAGTTGTCATCTGCTCTAAGTAGGCATCCTTGGAGTCTTGGAACATCTAACGAGGACGAAAGCCATTAGTGAAACTGCCCGTCGTCATCGGGGAAATTCGTGCGAAGCGGGAACAGACTGCCGTGTGTTGCAAGGGAGCGTAAATGATGAAGGGGACGCAAACGGTTGTGGGAAAGAGGCCGGCATGGGGTTTGCACGCTCTATGTCGTTGCGGCCCATGAAGAGGCCCTAAAGCACTATAAGGTTTACTGGAAGCATGTTTCACTTGTCAAGGAAACCTGTTGGGGAACATGTGCTTTTGCTGAGTTCGCAGTGCACGGAAAGATTCAGTGCGACTATTGGTGTGTCCCGTGACGTCTAAGACAGCGCTCACGCAATGGCGAGGAAGGATTGACAGCCGTTACCTGGAATCCATGGATTCTGAGCAACATTCGCTCCCGTGTTCTTTTCCGCGGGGACCATCATCCCACGCTGACACGACTGCTGCTTTTTCCTTGGCGGCAGGACCTCGGCAACAAGACAGCAGAGAAAGACCCTTGAGGGATCTATGCTCTCCGACGAAGCATCTGCTTCGACTCCTTGAGCAGAAACGAATGCAACGGCAGCTTTCCTCGAGCTTCAGCCGTGGATCTTTCCCAGCTATACTGTGCCGCGTTTCTTGGCGAAAAGTAAGAAGCCGCTGGACCCTCTTTGCCGCGTCCCCGGCGAATGCGAAGAGAAAGTTTCCTGGTGAGGACGTGGTTGTAAGCCGTATCTGCAGCCAACCGTACCCTAAATCGAGAGAAATACGTTTTGGAGCTCCTCTAGACCTCGAAAGGGACTCCCAAAGAGGTTTCTGAGGAGGCTCTAACTCACCGTTAGAGACACAAAGGTGGGAATCCCATTATGCCGAACCAGGAGGTAGGCTGTCTCTGAGGAGCCACTGGCTTTCTGCAAGCTTCTGTTTCCCAACTCATCGTACATGGCAAGGGAGAACGTGTCATCAGAATTGCCTGCCGTACGGCACCCCAGAGGAGATTGTATATCTGCTGTGTATAAGCTGCCTTGGACTCTTCTCTCATGTGCAAAGAACGA
The DNA here is from genome assembly GCF_000151845.1 of Pteropus vampyrus. Lineage (NCBI taxonomy): Eukaryota > Metazoa > Chordata > Mammalia > Chiroptera > Pteropodidae > Pteropus > Pteropus vampyrus. The sequence continues at coordinate 4,300 of NW_011920578.1, forward strand.
ATGCGATTTCGGAACACCGACTGGTTTCTTCGTGGAAATTCGTTCGAAGCGGGATCAGGCTGCCCCGTGTCGCAAGGGAGCGTAAATGCTGAAGGGGACTCAGACGCTTGTGATGAACAGGGTTGGGGGGGGTCTTTCAATACTCGGGCTCTTTCTTCTCACGCACTGAATTTCAGACACTAGAACAGTTAGGGAAAGATTGCGTCGTATGGCAAGGGAACGGGTTTTTCGAGACGTGCGTTTGGTAAGCCAGAAGTGCTGTGAATGATCCCAAGCTACTCTCGGTGTGTCCCGGGAAGTCTAAGGCGGCCTTCAAACAGTGTAGAGGCAAGGGTAAGGTTCTTCTCTCTTCTTCACTGAGTTCAGTTCTGATTTGAGAAAGGACTTGGCCCCCGTGTTCTTGACGGCAGGCCACGACCCAGCCAGGCTTACACGACCGTAGCTTTCTGGCCAGCGCCCGGAGTTCAGTAACACCCGTTGGGGAGCCAAGGTCTCGAACAAACCATCTGCTTAGAATATGTGGACACGTACGAAGGCAATGGCGGCTTTCCTGTAGCTCGTACGAGTGGATCCGCAGCAGCTCCGCCGTACACTCTTTCGTGACCAGAGTTCACAGAAGCCAGCGGATCTTCTCCGTAGTGTCCCAGGCGAATGCGATGGGAAAGCTTTCTGGGGAGGAAGGGGTCGTCCTGCATTTTCTCACAAACTTCATTCCATGCATGAAGACCAAATGGCGAGCGGAGCGTCCAGCAACGTGGAAATCGTTTCCCAAGCCGTTTCTGAAGAGCCACTGACACCCTGTGAGGGCATTCAGGCGCAGATCTCCACATGTTTCATGACGAATGTAGGTCGCTCCGAGCCAAAATGCTGGCAACGACGGCTTTGAATCGAGCCGCTTCCAGGCCGCAAGCTTCTGTGTCTTTGAGGTGCACCGAACGCATCCGATAGGCCAAGGGGAAATTTCTCGGCGGATTTTCCGGCCGCATGGTCTAAGAGGCCGTCTGCCATCTGCACTCTGCAAGCTTCCTTGGACTCTTGTCACGGCTACCAAGGATGCAAGCGATTAGTGAAGAATGACCGGCGCCTTAGTGGAAATTCGTACGAAGCGGGAACAGACCGCCGTGTGATGGAAGGGAGCGCAAATGATGAAGAGGAAATGCCGGGATGGCGTTTCCACGCTGTCTTTGGTTTCTTCCCATGAAGAGGGTGTGGAAACACTGTCAAAGTGAACGAAAGATCACAGCACGTGTCAGGAAACAGGTTTCGGAATAGGTGCCTTTGGTAAGCCAGAGGTGCAGGCAACGAGTCCAGGCTACTAGTGGTGTGTCCCGTGAAGTCGATGGCAGTGCCCGCTCCAAGTAGCGGAAAGTGTTACATTTCCTGCCCGTTCTCCGTGGAATACGTGTCTGATCTGAGCAATACGGTCACTCCCGCTTTTCTGCGCGTAGCCAACTAACGACCCAGTCTGACGCCACTGTAGGTGTCTTACCGGCGCCCAGAAACCAGTAGTACAGACTGGGGAGCAATAGTCTTTGGGGCGCCATGCTCTCGAATCAGCCCCCTGCTTAGACTCCACGAAGAGAATCACGTGCAACGGCAGCTTTCCTGGGGCTTATACTAGTGGATCTTCCCAGCTCCATTGTACGCTGTTTGCTGTCCGAAGAGAAGGAGAAGCCAGTGGATCTTCTTTCTGGGTGGCGTCCAGGCGAACGTGATGAGAAATCTTTCCGGCCAAGTCGTGAATGCAATGTGATTTCTCGCGAAGGCGATTCCCTAAACGGGGGCACTGTGTCGTGGAATCTATATAAACACGGGACAGGTTTGCCGAAGCTGCGTCTAAGAGGCGAGTTGTCATCTGCTCTAAGTAGGCATCCTTTGAGTCTTGGAACATCTAAGGAGGACGAAAGCCATTAGTGAAACTGCCCGTCGTCATCGGGGAAATTCGTGCGAAGCGGGAAGAGACTGCCGTGTGTTGCAAGGGAGCGTAAATGATGAAGGGGACGCAAACGGTTGTGGGAAAGAGGCCGGCATGGGGTTTCAACGCTCTATGTCGTTGCGGCCCATGAAGAGGCCCTAAAGCACTATAAGGTTTACTGGAAGCATGTTTCACTTGTCAAGGAAACCTGTTGGGGAACATGTGCTTTTGCTGAGTTCGCAGTGCACGGAAAGATTCAGTGCGACTATTGGTGT
>NW_011920579.1:0-1282 GCF_000151845.1 Pteropus vampyrus
CCCCTCATATCTCTTTGAGGACCAACATTAAAAGGTCCTGGGCAAGTCTGCAGGCATAGTCCCAGTGATCTGCTCCCCCAGGCCTAACTGACAAGGAGGCTGCCCAGGGTGGAGGCTCTAGTTCCAGGAGAAGTCCTTCTCTTCCCAGAGGGACGGCCGCAGGGGATGGGTGGAGAAGCAGCCTGGACATGTAGGAGAGGGCCCCTGAGAAGGCCAGAAGGTGTGCATGCCTCTCCCCCGTCTCCCCACAGCTACACCAGTCCAACCCCCGGGCTTAGCAGGAGCACAGGTAGAGTGGCTCAAGTGGCCTTCGGGAGGTCCTGGAAGGGGCGACAGTGGGAGCAGGTGGGGGAAGAGCCGAGCCGCACCCAGTAGGGGCAAAGACTCCTGGTACCTGGGCACGGAAGGCAGGCCCCACAGACCTCGGGGCCCTGGGTTCTGACCATAGGAAAGTGCCTGCCGAAGCAGGTCTCTAGGCACCCCCTGCCTCCAAAGCGGGGAGACTGGCTGGGGGCTGGTGGGGCTGCCAGGGCCAGAAGGACCCGAAGGGAGGGCAGGAGAGAGGCAGGAAGAGAGGGAGCGACTGAGAGGCAAGCATCATCCTGCCCGCCCTGCGGGTGGCTCAGGGCCCTGGCAGACCTGGTGATGAAACCACCTTCCACCTCTCCAGGAATCGCCTGCTCAGAGGAGGGGCCAAGGACACAGCATGGGGTCTGTTGCTCTCATTGTTTACCAGGAGGGGCCCCAGGTCCAGTGCCTTCCTCTCCAGGAGATGGGTGCTGGGGAGGGGGGTGCATTCTGTGCGGTTGTTGCCAGCCTGTTCCACTCATACCTTGGGCGGCTGTTCTGTTCGGCAGGGCCAGCCTCTGTGCCAGCAGCTGGGCACACAGAGAGGGTATACAATGGCCTGTGCTCCAGGAGGCCACAGTCTCCAAAAGGAGACAGGCAAGGGAGGACTTGCCATCACCATGAAAGTCTAAAGGGGCTGGGACAGAGTGGGCCAAATTAACCCTCAAAACTTCCTTCCAGGACAAAGGCTTCCACTGAGGAGAAACTACTTGGAATAGAATACAAATGAAGCAAGGTAGATTACAATATGGACAAAGAAAAGAGAATGTCCAGATAAAAGTGAGGAAAATGAACCAATTGAGATCATAGAAAGTAAGCTGACATATTTTATCAGTTCTCAAAATCAACAGACGAGGGCACACTTCACATGTGAAAATAGAAAATCTATCATTTACCATCCCCCCCTTCTACAGTGCAGAAAACTAATTTTGGG
>NW_011920580.1:0-1340 GCF_000151845.1 Pteropus vampyrus
TTATTTTTTGGATATTGAAATACTGGTGTCACGTGATATTCTGAATTAACGTTACACTGAAGTGTTTGTTTTGGTTTGGATGGAGGAATAGCCCTGTAATCTTATAAAGAGCCCCAGTCTGAATAATCAGATTTTTTATTTCACACAGAACAAATTATTTTTAAACGGTTATTCCAGGTTGAAGAGAGATTAAGGAATTGTGTCTAAAAAGCATAAATGATGATTTATGTGTGTACGAATATAATTATGTATTATAATATATGTTATTTACTGTTATATACGTATATAGTATTACATATTATATAATTGTATATACCATGTATATATAATTTATGAGCAGTTTCATATCAATTATTTATAAGAGAAAGAGAATAATAACTTTAATAGAACTGAAAGGAACTGATAGATTAAAAAATTTTGTAAATGGACTTTTATTTCAAATGACCTCACAATAAAATCCAAATAAAGGAGTACATTTTCTGTACATTTTATCGGACTTACTTAGAGTGAGTCTTGAAAGCGGAGAGCCGCAACGAAGGAGCAGCATCCCAGGCGGTGAAGGCAGCGTCGGCAAGGGCTTAGGAGCACGAGTTCTGTAATCAGAAAGACCCGGATTCGTGCTCAGAGTCTATCGGTTGGTAGCTGTACTTCCTTGTGTAAGTTACTCAGCCTGAAGGAGCTTGGTTTCTTCTCTGAAAATGGGCATTTTGATAAGGCTATTGTGTGAAATTCACAATAACTTCTGAGGCAGGGATTATGATCCCATGGCATCCATGAGACAACATAGGCTTACGGAGCTTAAGGGGTCCACCTGAGATCAAAAGCTAGTGACAGCTACAGGTAGGACTGGATCTAAGATTCTCTGAGCCTGTGCTCCAAGTCTTTGCCACTGGGTCATGGTGTTATAAATACTTATTCTAAAACTCTTTAATATTCGATTGTTTCTACTTCATGTCTCAGCAAGCCAAGGACACAATAATGTACCCATTACTCATAGGCCAGTGTTCATTGCCCTTCGTAAGATGGAAGTTCAGTTACATAATGGTGATGATAGTGATGATGATGATGATGATGGTGATCATGATGGTGATCATGGTGATGATGATGACGGTGTTGGTGACAGTGATAATGGTGATGATTACAAGGATGATGGTGATGCTGGTGATGATGATGATGATGATGATGATGATGGTGATGGTGGTGATGATGATGGTGATGGTGGTGATGATGATGATGGTGATGATGCGGGCGCGTGATGTGTGTGTATGTGTATGAGTGTGGGAGAACGCACCGCGATTGCCCTTCTGCACCTTTGCCATTCGCACCAGATACACTTTTTC
>NW_011920581.1:0-6481 GCF_000151845.1 Pteropus vampyrus
TCAGCCAGTGTTCCCATGGGCGATGGCCAAACAGTAATTTTCAGCTTATATACTATTGATTATTTTTCATGCCACGCAAGCAAGCAGGGTTACACAGGCTAAAATTGGCAGTTAGCGTATGAGCTCATTGTTACAAGTTTCATGATTAACAGAGTGTGGTTAGGGGTTCCAGAAACTAGGCCTAAGTTATAGACTTCTTTTGTCCAGTTTCAGGTTTTAATTATTCTTTAACCCTTTCACATTTCAGCGGGCTATTACATTCCCCACTGGTTTTCTTTAGAATGACTCAATCTTCGAGTCAGAAGTCGGGATTTCTGGCCAATGGGTCGGGGCTGACGCTCCTAAAATTAAAATCTTTGCCCCAGTTATATTGGATTGGATTAAACTCTTAACCCATTTGATCAAGCATGGCCCAAAGGTCAGTAATAACAGCAGAATTATCAATGGTCCTGCTATAGCCGACAATAACGTGGTTAACCAAGAGTTTCCATTAAACCAAGATTCATACCAGTTGCTTCCTTGTTTTAACTTCTCATTTCTGTCTTTTACTCTTTGTCTAATTAATGCTAAACTATCCCTAATAATTCCAGAATGATTAACATAAAAGCAGCAAGTTTCTCCTAGTGCTACACACAAACCTCCTTGCTTAAGAAATAAGAGGTCTAAACCTCTTCTATTCTGCAGTACTACTTCAGCTAAAGAATTAAGAGATGTTTCAAGATGATTAATTGATTTCTCTAGAGTGCTTAATCGTCATTAATCTGCTTTGTGAGCCAGGCCATACCTTGGTTCCCTGTAAGCAAAGCAGCAGTCCCAATTGCAGCTGATCCTGCCACTCCTAGGCCAACTAGGAGCGGCACAAGCACTGGAACTGCTCGCTTACGCCGAGGATAGTTATATCCTCCCCCCAAATCCATTGCTTGTCTCCCTTCTTGTCCGCTCATCATATACACCTGAGGTATAACATGAACCAGCACACAAAATCCAGTATTATTTTTCCAATAGTTAAGATTAATACAGGGAGTTAAACCAGTATTACGAGCAAACCAAGTGCCACTAGGGGCCGCTAAATAAGTAGAAGAGGTGCTATTTACTAAAATAGATGATTTACAATTTTCCTTATACCTAGATTTATCAACTCTATAAGTGTTAGTATTCACACAAGTTCCCTTTCCTTGTAAATCTCCCAACGTTACAGATGGGTTTTTGGTTCCCCAAGGGCAAATAGTAACATTCGGAGATGTTACATTCCTAATAGCAGTTTGATCTGTGCCAAGGTTAGCAATGACACCAAGTCCTACATAATAAGGTGGGGCAGGGTTCAGACAAAACCAACAATCGTTTGTAGCATTTGAGTTACTGTCATTAGCAAACTTATAAACATTATTCAGCATGGTCAAGACAGATTCAGGAGTATCCCTGGGGGGTCTATAAGGCTGTCTAGGTCTATGTCCTTTGTTGGCATTATTAGTGCTCCTAGTAATTGCTGACTGTGTAGGAGTTAAGGCGTTTAACCCTCCGTCATTAGGCCTAACAGGACCTAGAACTAATGGTGGCATCCTGACAGGCTTTTTCTGTATTATTATTAACACTCCAGGATCAGTTCCAAAAACATACAACCTTAATCCCCAGGTTTTTCCAATCACCTAAGATGGATCTTCCCAATTTTTGACAGTAAAAATGACAGGATTGCATTTCCCTGCTGTGGCACAGGAAGACTGACTAGGTCGTGTAAGAGTCAGAAAGGGGTCTGTGTTCTTCCAAGGGGCTATGGTTTCACAACCCCAATGGCCACAATAATATTGGTTTAGCTTATGGCAAGTGCTTTGGCCTTCTCTGGGACACATATATAACTGTACTTGTTGAATACCTCTTTCTTTGTCCTCCCTGCCACAACCATACCAGGGGCCAGATAAAAAATTAGCTCCTGGACCTCTAGGCAAGTCATCACTTATAAAATTAAATTTCTTTCCTAATATATCATACAAATCCACATGAAATGTACGCTGGTACATAGTCTGGTTTACTAATATGGGGATGCCTGTTTCTAATTTAATTAATTCCCATTTAGCCTGTTGAGGTTGATGAGGGTTCCCTTTTACATTATTGATAACAATTAACCCAATTATAATTATTCCCGCGAGAGTCTTATCTTGAGTGGATCCTCTGTGGGTGTTGCCTTCCATTTCTCTGTCTCCGGGGGAGGTTGAGCTGTCTTAAGGCGGGTATGGTGAATCCAATGTCTTTTCCCTGCAACCTTGACAGCTGTTGGTGTGGTTAGAGTTACTGGAAACGGACCATCCCACTGGGGCTCTAAGCTAGCAGGCTGGATCTTCTTTATCCACACCCAATCACCTGGATGATGTGGGTGAGGCTGTGATGTCCCCGCAGTCGGTCTAGCAGCTTTAATCAAGCCCTTGACTTGATTTTGGGTTTGTTGCAAGGCCTGTAGAGACTTAAGGAGACTTGTATTATTACTCATTGTAACCTTTTCAATTCCAATTTTAGGGAGTAAAGGGGGAGGTCTCCCAAACATTATTTCATAAGGGGAAATTCCCGTAATATATGGAGTACACTGGGCCCATAACAAAGCAAAAGGAAGAAGGCTCACCCAATTCTCCCCAGTTTCCAGCTTAAATTTAGTTAAAGTTTCCTTAAGTGTTCTATTTATCTTTTCTACTTGTCCTGAACTCTGAGGTCTGTAAATACAATGTAATTTCCAATTGATCCCTAATACCTTAGCTAACATTTGACTTGTTTGGGCAATGAATGCCGGGCCATTGTCGGACCCCAATGATAAGGGCAAGCCAAATCGAGGCACTATTTCTGTAATTAATTTCTTAGCTACTACTTGTGCAGTTTCCTTCTTTGTGGGGAAGGCCTCAGTCCATCCAGAATAGGTGTCAATAAATACCAGAAGATATTTAAATCCAAAAGTGCCAGGAGCAACTTCTGTAAAGTCCACTTCCCAATGCTCTCCAGGAGCTTGTCCTCTTAATCGAGTGCCGATATTTTCCTTTGGGATGGGGTGAGGGTTGACCTGTGCACATATTGGGCATCGTGCACTTACATCCCGAGCCTTTGAGGTTAGTCCAGGAATATAATAGTCTCTTTTTAGCAGTTCAATTAACTTAGTTCCTCCAAGATGGGTAGCATTATGCATCTGGCTAATTAAGGTGTTACCGAGCGCAGCAGGGAGGACCGGCCTTCCATCTGGAATCCAAAGCCACCCATGTTCAAACTTCCCGTGCAGTTGCTTCCCCAACTCTATATCTTGGGGGCTATAGTCTAGAGCCTGTGCCAAGGGGGGCACAAGAAGGGGACCAATTATGGCGTTAGTCCCCACTGGTTTTCTGGCTACTTCCTTTGCTGTTTTATCTGCCAAGCGGTTTCTTTTTTCTTACCGCTCCTTCCCCTGTTTGATGGCCAGGGCAATGGATAATAGCCACTTTCTTAGGTAGCCAGATAGCCTCCAAAAGAGCCAAAATCTGCTCCTTGTTCTTAATTTTCTTTCCCCCTGATGTCAATAGTCCTCTTTCCTTGTACAGGGCTCCATGTACATGTGCCGTTGCAAAGGCATATCTACTGTCAGTATAGATGTTTACAGTTTTATCCTTTCCCCACCGTAAAGCTTGTGTTAGAGCTATAAGTTTAGCCCTCTGTGCCAATGTCCCATGGCTTAGGGCCTGTGCCCATATCACATCCCTGACCGTTATTATGGCTGCCCCGGCATACCTTACTCCGTCGGATACAAAACTGCTTCCATTGGTAAATAATACCACATCCGGATTAGGCCACGGCTCTTCCTTCAAGTCTGGCCGTAGTCCAGTTACCTGCTCAAGGTGCTGAACACAGTGATGCAATGGAGCCTGCGGGTCATCATCCGGGAGCAGCGTGGCAGGGTTCAGGGCTGCAGTTTTCAAAAACTGGGTCTGTGGGGGGTTAAGCAACAGTACCTGGTACTGAGTAATCCGGGCATTGGAAATCCATCTTTCAGGAGGGCTGCGCAGCATGGCTTCAACTGCATGTGGAGCCACAATTTCAATATTTGGGCCCAAGGTCAATTTAAAGCGTCTTTGGTCAATATAGCAGTAGCAGCTAGTGCTCTCAGGCAACTAGGCCTTCCTCCAGCCACCGGATCTAGTCTCTTTGAGAGATATGCCACTCGTTGCTTAAATAGTGGCTTTTAATTTCTGGAGCAAATCTTTTCCAAGCAAAGGAAAAGGACATTCAGGCATAACTAAAAACGAAAGCGTGATGGTTCCCTTTCCCAAGTCAGTAATTTTTGCCTGTGTCCATGGGTATGCCTTCCCTTTCCCAGTGGCTCCTTGAATTACAGTCTTTTCTTTGGATAACAGACCAGCAGTTTCTGTTAAAACTGAGTAAGTTGCACCAGTATCAGCTAAAAAGTTCACAGGTTTGCCCCCTGCTTGTAAAGTTACCTTGGGCTCTCGGGGGCTCATTAGATAAGAGCCCTGACGCCCCTATTCATCTTCCAAAAGAATGAGGGGCCTTTTTTCTTCTGACCTCCTGGTTGCTCCTTTTCAGGGCACTCATTCTTCCAATGTCCTTTCTTTTTGCAAATAGCACATTGGTCTCTTCCTAGCGTAGGTTTTCTATTTTGGCCTTCTTCGTTGCTAGGTCCCTCTCTATGGTTAGGGTTTTTTTTTTTTTTTTTTCCAAGGAGGTTGGTTTCCTTGTTGTCCCACAAACATGACCTTTTGCACACCGTCCCTATTGTTAAAGACCTTCTGAGCTATTTCTAATAATTTGGATAAATTTTCTCCTTCAAAACCTTCCAATCTTTGTAACTTCTTTCTAATGTCAGGGGCCGACTGACTAATAAAGGCCAAATTAATGGCTCTTCTATTGTTGGGGTCCTCCGGGTCAATAGGTGTATATAAGCGGTAAGACTCTAATAGTCTTTCCAAGAATGCTGCAGGTGACTCGTCCTTAGTCTGAATTACTTCACTTACCTTGGACAGATTTATTGGTCTACGTGCAGCAGCCCGGAGTCCCTGTAGCAGAAACTGGCGATACCTTAGGAGAGCCTCCTTACCTTGATCTGTATTTGGATCCCACTGGGGACGTTGAGTCGGAAACACAGCCTGTAACCTGGTTAAGTCTGCTGTAGGCTGCCCATTTGGGTCTGTTACTCCTCTAGCCGCCTCCCGCAAAATTCTTTCCTTTTCTCCAGTAGTGAATAAGACCTGTAAGAGCTGTTGGCAATCATCCCAAGTGGGCTGATGGGTAAAGAAAATAGACTCTAAAAGGGAGGTTAGTCCTTGTGGTTTCTCTGAAAAGGATGGCGTTTGCAATTTCCAATTATATAAATCACTAGTACTGAATGGCGAGTAGATGACAGTAGGCTCACCGCCACCTCCTGGAATCACCTTCAATGGGGCTTGAACAGATACTGGCTCTTTTCAGGGAGGTTGAATCAGGGGAAGGTGGCTTGTGACCCCTAGACCGGGTTACAGGAGGTTCCGGTCCCTCCGGAGGAGGACGTCTACCCCTATTTCCATTATAGGGTGGCGGATACCAGTCATCCTCCGAGGGAGGTCCCTGCAACACCGGTGGGGGCTTCTTAAAACCCTGGGGTATGGCTGCCATTACAGTAACGGGTGCACGACTGCAATTCTGTAAGTATTTAGGGGCATCAGAAACTACATCAATCCAAACATCAATATAAGGAATTTGGTCAGGATGCCCAGGGTTTCTATAAATCACACCTCGAACCCGGAATGCAGTCTGCATGTTAAATGATCCCTCGGAGGGCCATCCTACTCCGAAGGTCGGCCAATCTAATTGACAAAAGCGCTGCAAATCAAAAGGGGTTACTGAAGCACCATAGGCCCTTGCCCTACGACGAAAATCTTTAAAGTTGTTAAGCATGCACTGTAACGGAGTTAGTTTGCCCTGTGATTGTCCCATAGTTCCACAATAAAGCACACGAAGCAAAACAAAACAAGACAGACACAGACTAACAAACCAGAACAGGACTGAGAAAACTGTCGTCACAGTCTCAGTCGACCGCCGACTTACTTGTCGCGTCCGACGTCCGCACGGTCCCTGGGCCCCCTACCAGAAACTGCCTCAGCACTCCCAGGATCGTGCTCCGCAAAGCGAGAAACCACAGGCGGCGGGCTAGGGCAAGTGCCCTAGAGGCCTCCCCAACCGCAAATGGTCCAACGCCCCGGTGCACTGATCAATTTTCCCACAACGAGAAGATCTCGCTGGGGCCTCCAAATGTTGTGTCCAGAATAACCAGACCCAACTTGAGTGCTCTTAACCAGGAGACAGTTTATTAGCCGGCGGCTGTCCTTGCAAAGGAGCAGCCTCGAAATGCCAAGATACAAGGTTTTTAAGCCCTAAATCCTATTCCTCATTCTGTCTTAAACACAAAGGTCCATCTTTCTCCTATTCACTACCTGTCAACCCACTGGTCAGGTGTGCAAGCGGGAAGTACAGAAGCAGAAAG
>NW_011920582.1:0-2318 GCF_000151845.1 Pteropus vampyrus
AACTATATAAAAACACGCGTGGTCATAGGCTTCAGACACAGACCCTATTGTGGTACTTAGAATTAACTGGAAGATTCTAGAATGTTCCTTCTCCCACATTCTTTACCTCCACATCAACAGGGCTCCCGTATAATAAGAGTTACAGCTGAAAGCTGCAAAACACAGACTGTCTCACACAAGCACCAATAGAATCCCAAAGTCAACAAGAGTGACAGAAACAAGGACACTAAAAGAACTGGAAGCCTCCAGAACCTATGGCTACAGCAAACATTAAAAACAGCGAAGCTCCCAGCCAGATTAACGTAAAAGCTGACGCCGAAGGACTATTTACCTCAGTTTCAGTTCCTATTACCCAACACATCATGCCCGGAAAAATTTACAAGTTGCACCAAAAGGCAGGATAAAAACAGTTCGGTGAAACAAAGCAAGTACCAGAGCCAAATTCAGAAATCACACAGACGTTAGAGTTACTAAATCATTTAAATTAAGTTGAATACATTATAGTCAGTAATGGAAAAATCCGACAATAGGCAAGAAGAGCTAGGTAAGGTAAACAAACTGTAAAAACTGTAAAAAAAAAAATCAGCAAAGGAAAATTATAGAAATCAAATCCATTGTAATAGAGAGGAACAGTACCTTGGACGAGCTTCACATCAGACTGGACACAGCAGAAGACGGAATCAGTGAGCCTGAATACAGGTCAACTCCTGGACCTGAAAATCAAAGTCGAAATCAAAATAATAATAATGACAATAAACAGATCACAGGAGATGCAAAAGATGCACGACGTAAATACTAGACGGCGAATTAAGAGATAAGGGCTCAAAAAGGTTTTTAAAGCAATAATAGTGTGGTAACGCATGGCGCGCGGAGCACATCTGAGAGGGACAAATGTCGAACCACTACTCCGAGGGTCTGTGACTCACCTCAGACTCGACAATACTGTATGCCAAGTATACTTTAATAAAAGTAAACAATAATGAATAAAATCTATAAACAAGACGCTGAGAACTTTTCAAAATGTGTGACCACTAAACACAGACCCAAGAAACCCAGAGAAGTCACGAAAAAAAGGAAAACAAGACCGCAGAGCGCCGCACCTGGAGCGCAGTCAAGCCGCAAAGAGGCGACAGCGGCGAGGAGGGGGTCGTGCCAAGCGCGGCCCGCGGGGCCAGGACGGCGACGGTGACGCCCGGAAGTCCCCTCATGCCGCGGGACCGGGCGACAGCGAGCGCGGGCTCCCTCTGGCGACAGCGAGCGCAGGCTCCAGCAGCGCAGAAGCGGTGGTCGCGCCCCTCGGGCGCCCTGCGGCCCCTGGTGGTCCCTGCGGCGGGCAGCGCGGGAGGGAGGCTCACGCGAGGCGCGAAGCGCGAGGAGGCGGCCGCAGAACCACCCTGCTCCCGGCAGCCAGATCGCGCGAGATCTCCCGGGTTGCCGGGCGCGCGCGGGAATCCCAGGATGAGCGGCATCTGCATGCCTGGGCGCTGGATCCCCGAGGGCCCGGGCTGGTCCGCAAGGGTTCTGGCCCACGCCGCCCGCCAAGCAAAGCTGTAGCCTTCCAGGAAGGAGAAGGCCCCAGGGCAACTGCTCTGATGGGGAACCCCAGGGCCCCAACCCCTGCCCCCCAAAACCCAAGCCTGAAGCAACCCAAACGCACCATTCCGCTGCCCATCCTCGGCCGGGTGGTTCTCTCAGCAGCGGCAGGTGTCTAGAATTCATGCCTGCATCCAGTGAATCATCCTTCAAAAGTGAAAGGAAACTGAAGACCTTCACAGTCGCACAAACTCGGGAGTAATTCGTTACCAGCAGACCTTCCCTGAAAGAAATGTAATAGAATTCAGGGAAGAAACACAGTTCTACAATAATATGTGGAGACTTCAAAACCCCTATCTAACTAATCGATACGACAACCAGACAGAAGATAAGTAGGGAAACAGAGGGCTTTAAAAACAGTAAACCAACTAGAACACAGATATATAGAGCACTCTACCCCAAAATAATACGACCACCATTCTTTTCAAGTGAAATGAAAGAAACAGGAAAATTCACAAATGTGTGAAAATTGAGCAGCACTCTTCTAACCAATGGGTAAAGAAGAAATCACAAGGGAAATTAGAAAATACTTAGAGATAAATGAAAATGAAAATACAACATACCAAAAGTTACAGGAGGCAGCAAAAGCAATGCCACAGGAGAAATTTATAGCTACATATGTTACATTTAAAAAGTTAGAGAAGCCAATCTAAAAAAGCTACATAATGTAAAATGGCCACTTCTGTGACATTATGGAACAGGCAACAGTATAGAGATGGTAATCG